>NW_027445652.1:159729-319458 GCF_035582795.1 Mycteria americana
GGCAGCCGGGCTCTGCCAGAGAGAGATACAGAGTGTTGCCCCATTACGAAGCAATGCTTTAGAAGAGCGCAAATGTCTGTGTGGCAGCGAATGCAGTTCCAAGGGACAGTGAAAACCAGCTAGAGCTTTCAGTGCTGGCAGCTTTCCTGTGGGCGCAATCTCTGGACGTTTCCAATTTGGCAGCCGGGCTCTGCCAGAGAGAGATACAGAGTGTTGCCCCCTTACCAAGCAATGCTTTAGCTGAGCGCGAATGTCTGTGTGGCAGCGAATGCAGTTCCAAGGGACAGTGAAAACCAGCTAGAGCTTTCAGTGCTGGCAGCTTTCCTGTGGGCGCAATCTCTGGACGTTTCCAATTTGGCAGCCGGG
This sequence comes from Mycteria americana, assembly GCF_035582795.1. Taxonomy (NCBI): domain Eukaryota; kingdom Metazoa; phylum Chordata; class Aves; order Ciconiiformes; family Ciconiidae; genus Mycteria; species Mycteria americana. The sequence goes on from NW_027445652.1 coordinate 160,096, forward strand.
CTCTGCCAGAGAGAGATACAGAGTGTTGCCCCATTACGAAGCAATGCCTTAGCAGAGCGCGAATGTCTGTGTGGCAGCGAATGCAGTTCCAAGGGACAGTGAAAACCAGCTAGAGCTTTCAGTGCTGGCAGCTTTCCTGTGGGCGCAATCTCTGGACGTTTCCAATTTGGCAGCCGGGCTCTGCCAGAGAGAGATACAGAGTGTTGCCCCCTTACCAAGCAATGCTTTAGCTGAGCGCGAATGTCTGTGTGGCAGCGAATGCAGTTCCAAGGGACAGTGAAAACCAGCTAGAGCTTTCCGTGCTGGCAGCTTTCCTGTGGGCGCAATCTCTGGACGTTTCCAATTTGGCAGCCGGGCTCTGCCAGAGAGAGATACAGAGTGTTGCCCCATTAGGAAGCAATGCTTTAGCAGAGCGCGAATGTCTGTGTGGCAGCGAATGCAGTTCCAAGGGACAGTGAAAACCAGCTAGAGCTTTCAGTGCTGGCAGCTTTCCTGTGGGCGCAATCTCTGGACGTTTCCAATTTGGCAGCCGGGCTCTGCCAGAGAGAGATACAGAATGTTGCCCCATTACGAAGCAATGCTTTAGCAGAGCGCAAATGTCTGTGTGGCAGCGAATGCAGTTCCAAGGGACAGTGAAAACCAGCTAGAGCTTTCAGTGCTGGCAGCTTTCCTGTGGGCGCAATCTCTGGACGTTTCCAATTTGGCAGCCGGGCTCTGCCAGAGAGAGATACAGAGTGTTGCCCCATTACGAAGCAATGCTTTAGCAGAGCGCAAATGTCTGTGTGGCAGCGAATGCAGTTCCAAGGGACAGTGAAAACCAGCTAGAGCTTTCAGTGCTGGCAGCTTTCCTGTGGGCGCAATCTCTGGACGTTTCCAATTTGGCAGCCGGGCTCTGCCAGAGAGAGATACAGAGTGTTGCCCCCTTACCAAGCAATGCTTTAGCTGAGCGCGAATGTCTGTGTGGCAGCGAATGCAGTTCCAAGGGACAGTGAAAACCAGCTAGAGCTTTCCGTGCTGGCAGCTTTCCTGTGGGCGCAATCTCTGGACGTTTCCAATTTGGCAGCCGGGCTCTGCCAGAGAGAGATACAGAGTGTTGCCCCATTAGGAAGCAATGCTTTAGCAGAGCGCGAATGTCTGTGTGGCAGCGAATGCAGTTCCAAGGGACAGTGAAAACCAGCTAGAGCTTTCAGTGCTGGCAGCTTTCCTGTGGGCGCAATCTCTGGACGTTTCCAATTTGGCAGCCGGGCTCTGCCAGAGAGAGATACAGAATGTTGCCCCATTACGAAGCAATGCTTTAGCAGAGCGCGAATGTCTGTGTGGCAGCGAATGCAGTTCCAAGGGACAGTGAAAACCAGCTAGAGCTTTCAGTGCTGGCAGCTTTCCTGTGGGCGCAATCTCTGGACGTTTCCAATTTGGCAGCCGGGCTCTGCCAGAGAGAGATACAGAATGTTGCCCCATTACGAAGCAATGCTTTAGCAGAGCGCGAATGTCTGTGTGGCAGCGAATGCAGCTCCAAGGGACAGTGAAAACCAGCTAGAGCTTTCAGTGCTGGCAGCTTTCCTGTGGGCGCAATCTCTGGATGTTTCCAATTTGGCAGCCGGGCTCTGCCAGAGAGAGATACAGAGTGTTGCCCCATTACGAAGCAATGCTTTAGCAGAGCGCGAATGTCTGTGTGGCAGCGAATGCAGTTCCAAGGGACAGTGAAAACCAGCTAGAGCTTTCAGTGCTGGCAGCTTTCCTGTGGGCGCAATGTCTGGATGTTTCCAATTTGGCAGCCGGGCTCTGCCAGAGAGAGATACAGAGTGTTGCCCCATTACGAAGCAATGCTTTAGCAGAGCGCGAATGTCTGTGTGGCAGCGAATGCAGTTCCAAGGGACAGTGAAAACCAGCTAGAGCTTTCAGTGCTGGCAGCTTTCCTGTGGGCGCAATCTCTGGACGTTTCCAATTTGGCAGCCGGGCTCTGCCAGAGAGAGATACAGAATGTTGCCCCATTACGAAGCAATGCCTTAGCAGAGCGCGAATGTCTGTGTGGCAGCGAATGCAGTTCCAAGGGGCAGTGAAAACCAGCTAGAGCTTTCAGTGCTGGCAGCTTTCCTGTGGGCGCAATCTCTGGACGTTTACAATTTGGCAGCCGGGCTCTGCCAGAGAGAGATACAGAGTGTTGCCCCCTTACCAAGCAATGCTTTAGCAGAGCGCGAATGTCTGTGTGGCAGCGAATGCAGTTCCAAGGGACAGTGAAAACCAGCTAGAGCTTTCAGTGCTGGCAGCTTTCCTGTGGGCGCAATCTCTGGACGTTTCCAATTTGGCAGCCGGGCTCTGCCAGAGAGAGATACAGAGTGTTGCCCCATTACGAAGCAATGCTTTAGCAGAGCGCGAATGTCTGTGTGGCAGCGAATGCAGTTCCAAGGGACAGTGAAAACCAGCTAGAGCTTTCAGTGCTGGCAGCTTTCCTGTGGGCGCAATCTCTGGACGTTTCCAATTTGGCAGCCGGGCTCTGCCAGAGAGAGATACAGAGTGTTGCCCCATTACGAAGCAATGCCTTAGCAGAGCGCGAATGTCTGTGTGGCAGCGAATGCAGTTCCAAGGGACAGTGAAAACCAGCTAGAGCTTTCAGTGCTGGCAGCTTTCCTGTGGGCGCAATCTCTGGACGTTTCCAATTTGGCAGCCGGGCTCTGCCAGAGAGAGATACAGAATGTTGCCCCATTACCAAGCAATGCTTTAGCAGAGCGCGAATGTCTGTGTGGCAGCGAATGCAGTTCCAAGGGACAGTGAAAACCAGCTAGAGCTTTCAGTGCTGGCAGCTTTCCTGTGGGCGCAATGTCTGGACGTTTCCAATTTGGCAGCCGGGCTCTGCCAGAGAGAGATACAGAGTGTTGCCCCATTACGAAGCAATGCTTTAGCAGAGCGCGAATGTCTGTGTGGCAGCGAATGCAGTTCCAAGGGACAGTGAAAACCAGCTAGAGCTTTCAGTGCTGGCAGCTTTCCTGTGGGCGCAATCTCTGGACGTTTCCAATTTGGCAGCCGGGCTCTGCCAGAGAGAGATACAGAGTGTTGCCCCATTAGGAAGCAATGCTTTAGCAGAGCGCGAATGTCTGTGTGGCAGCGAATGCAGTTCCAAGGGACAGTGAAAACCAGCTAGAGCTTTCAGTGCTGGCAGCTTTCCTGTGGGCGCAATCTCTGGACGTTTCCAATTTGGCAGCCGGGCTCTGCCAGAGAGAGATACAGAGTGTTGCCCCATTACGAAGCAAAGCTTTAGCAGAGCGCGAATGTCTGTGTGGCAGCGAATGCAGTTCCAAGGGACAGTGAAAACCAGCTAGAGCTTTCAGTGCTGGCAGCTGTCCTGTGGGCTCAATGTCTGGACGTTTCCAATTTGGCAGCCGGGCTCTGCCACAGAGAGATACAGAGTGTTGCCCCCTTACCAAGCAATGCTATAGCTGAGCACGAATGTCTGTGTGGCAGCGAATGCAGTTCCAAGGGACAGTGAAAACCAGCTAGAGCTTTCAGTGCTGGCAGCTTTCCTGTGGGCGCAATCTCTGGACGTTTCCAATTTGGCAGCCGGGCTCTGCCAGAGAGAGATACAGAGTGTTGCCCCATTAGGAAGCAATGCTTTAGCAGAGCGCGAATGTCTGTGTGGCAGCGAATGCAGTTCCAAGGGACAGTGAAAACCAGCTAGAGCTTTCAGTGCTGGCAGCTTTCCTGTGGGCGCAATCTCTGGACGTTTCCAATTTGGCAGCCGGGCTCTGCCAGAGAGAGATACAGAATGTTGCCCCATTACGAAGCAATGCTTTAGCAGAGCGCGAATGTCTGTGTGGCAGCGAATGCAGTTCCAAGGGACAGTGAAAACCAGCTAGAGCTTTCAGTGCTGGCAGCTTTCCTGTGGGCGCAATGTCTGGACGTTTCCAATTTGGCAGCCGGGCTCTGCCAGAGAGAGATACAGAGTGTTGCCCCATTAGGAAGCAATGCTTTAGCAGAGCGCGAATGTCTGTGTGGCAGCGAATGCAGTTCCAAGGGACAGTGAAAACCAGCTAGAGCTTTCAGTGCTGGCAGCTTTCCTGTGGGCGCAATCTCTGGACGTTTCCAATTTGGCAGCCGGGCTCTGCCAGAGAGAGATACAGAATGTTGCCCCATTACGAAGCAATGCTTTAGCAGAGCGCGAATGTCTGTGTGGCAGCGAATGCAGTTCCAAGGGACAGTGAAAACCAGCTACAGTTTTCAGTGCTGGCAGCTTTCCTGTGGGCGCAATGTCTGGACGTTTCCAATTTGGCAGCCGGGCTCTGCCAGAGAGAGATACAGAGTGTTGCCCCATTACGAAGCAATGCTTTAGCAGAGCGCGAATGTCTGTGTGGCAGCGAATGCAGTTCCAAGGGACAGTGAAAACCAGCTAGAGCTTTCAGTGCTGGCAGCTTTCCTGTGGGCGCAATCTCTGGACGTTTCCAATTTGGCAGCCGGGCTCTGCCAGAGAGAGATACAGAGTGTTGCCCAATTAGGAAGCAATGCTTTAGCAGAGCGCGAATGTCTGTGTGGCAGCGAATGCAGTTCCAAGGGACAGTGAAAACCAGCTAGAGCTTTCAGTGCTGGCAGCTTTCCTGTGGGCGCAATCTCTGGACGTTTCCAATTTGGCAGCCGGGCTCTGCCAGAGAGAGATACAGAGTGTTGCCCCATTAGGAAGCAATGCTTTAGCAGAGCGCGAATGTCTGTGTGGCAGCGAATGCAGTTCCAAGGGACAGTGAAAACCAGCTAGAGCTTTCAGTGCTGGCAGCTGTCCTGTGGGCTCAATGTCTGGACGTTTCCAATTTGGCAGCCGGGCTCTGCCACAGAGAGATACAGAGTGTTGCCCCCTTACCAAGCAATGCTATAGCTGAGCACGAATGTCTGTGTGGCAGCGAATGCAGTTCCAAGGGACAGTGAAAACCAGCTAGAGCTTTCCGTGCTGGCAGCTTTCCTGTGGGCGCAATCTCTGGACGTTTCCAATTTGGCAGCCGGGCTCTGCCAGAGAGAGATACAGAATGTTGCCCCGTTACGAAGCAATGCTTTAGCAGAGCGCGAATGTCTGTGTGGCAGCGAATGCAGTTCCAAGGGACAGTGAAAACCAGCTAGAGCTTTCAGTGCTGGCAGCTTTCCTGTGGGCGCAATCTCTGGACGTTTCCAATTTGGCAGCCGGGCTCTGCCAGAGAGAGATACAGAGTGTTGCCCCATTAGGAAGCAATGCTTTAGCAGAGCGTGAATGTCTGTGTGGCAGCGAATGCAGTTCCAAGGGACAGTGAAAACCAGCTAGAGCTTTCAGTGCTGGCAGCTTTCCTGTGGGCGCAATGTCTGGATGTTTCCAATTTGGCAGCCGGGCTCTGCCAGAGAGAGATACAGAGTGTTGCCCCATTAGGAAGCAATGCTTTAGCAGAGCGCAAATGTCTGTGTGGCAGCGAATGCAGCTCCAAGGGACAGTGAAAACCAGCTAGAGCTTTCAGTGCTGGCAGCTTTCCTGTGGGCGCAATCTCTGGACGCTTCCAATTTGGCAGCCGGGCTCTGCCAGAGAGAGATACAGAGTGTTGCCCCATTAGGAAGCAATGCTTTAGCAGAGCTCGAATGTCTGTGTGGCAGCGAATGCAGTTCCAAGGGACAGTGAAAACCAGCTAGAGCTTTCAGTGCTGGCAGCTTTCCTGTGGGCGCAATCTCTGGACGTTTCCAATTTGGCAGCCGGGCTCTGCCAGAGAGAGATACAGAGTGTTGCCCCATTACGAAGCAATGCTTTAGCAGAGCGCGAATGTCTGTGTGGCAGCGAATGCAGTTCCAAGGGACAGTGAAAACCAGCTAGAGCTTTCAGTGCTGGCAGCTTTCCTGTGGGCGCAATCTCTGGACGTTTCCAATTTGGCAGCCGGGCTCTGCCAGAGAGAGATACAGAGTGTTGCCCCATTAGGAAGCAATGCTTTAGCAGAGCGCGAATGTCTGTGTGGCAGCGAATGCAGTTCCAAGGGACAGTGAAAACCAGCTAGAGCTTTCAGTGCTGGCAGCTTTCCTGTGGGCGCAATCTCTGGACGTTTCCAATTTGGCAGCCGGGCTCTGCCAGAGAGAGATACAGAATGTTGCCCCATTACGAAGCAATGCTTTAGCAGAGCGCGAATGTCTGTGTGGCAGCGAATGCAGTTCCAAGGGACAGTGAAAACCAGCTAGAGCTTTCAGTGCTGGCAGCTTTCCTGTGGGCGCAATGTCTGGACGTTTCCAATTTGGCAGCCGGGCTCTGCCAGAGAGAGATACAGAGTATTGCCCCATTAGGAAGCAATGCTTTAGCAGAGCGCGAATGTCTGTGTGGCAGCGAATGCAGTTCCAAGGGACAGTGAAAACCAGCTAGAGCTTTCAGTGCTGGCAGCTGTCCTGTGGGCTCAATGTCTGGACGTTTCCAATTTGGCAGCCGGGCTCTGCCACAGAGAGATACAGAGTGTTGCCCCCTTACCAAGCAATGCTATAGCTGAGCACGAATGTCTGTGTGGCAGCGAATGCAGTTCCAAGGGACAGTGAAAACCAGCTAGAGCTTTCAGTGCTGGCAGCTTTCCTGTGGGCGCAATCTCTGGACGTTTCCAATTTGGCAGCCGGGCTCTGCCAGAGAGAGATACAGAATGTTGCCCCGTTACGAAGCAATGCTTTAGCAGAGCGCGAATGTCTGTGTGGCAGCGAATGCAGTTCCAAGGGACAGTGAAAACCAGCTAGAGCTTTCAGTGCTGGCAGCTTTCCTGTGGGCGCAATGTCTGGATGTTTCCAATTTGGCAGCCGGGCTCTGCCAGAGAGAGATACAGAGTGTTGCCCCATTAGGAAGCAATGCTTTAGCAGAGCGCGAATGTCTGTGTGGCAGCGAATGCAGCTCCAAGGGACAGTGAAAACCAGCTAGAGCTTTCAGTGCTGGCAGCTTTCCTGTGGGCGCAATCTCTGGACGTTTCCAATTTGGCAGCCGGGCTCTGCCAGAGAGAGATACAGAGTGTTGCCCCATTACGAAGCAATGCTTTAGCAGAGCGCGAATGTCTGTGTGGCAGCGAATGCAGTTCCAAGGGACAGTGAAAACCAGCTAGAGCTTTCAGTGCTGGCAGCTTTCCTGTGGGCGCAATCTCTGGACGTTTCCAATTTGGCAGCCGGGCTCTGCCAGAGAGAGATACAGAATGTTGCCCCCTTACCAAGCAATGCTTTAGCTGAGCGCGAATGTCTGTGTGGCAGCGAATGCAGTTCCAAGGGACAGTGAAAACCAGCTACAGTTTTCAGTACTGGCAGCTTTCCGGTGGGCGCAATCTCTGGACGTTTCCAATTTGGCAGCCGGGCTCTGCCAGAGAGAGATACAGAGTGTTGCCCCATTACGAAGCAATGCTTTAGCTGAGCGCGAATGTCTGTGTGGCAGCGAATGCAGTTCCAAGGGACAGTGAAAACCAGCTAGAGCTTTCAGTGCTGGCAGCTGTCCTGTGGGCTCAATGTCTGGACGTTTCCAATTTGGCAGCCGGGCTCTGCCACAGAGAGATACAGAGTGTTGCCCCCTTACCAAGCAATGCTATAGCTGAGCACGAATGTCTGTGTGGCAGCGAATGCAGTTCCAAGGGACAGTGAAAACCAGCTAGAGCTTTCAGTGCTGGCAGCTTTCCTGTGGGCGCAATGTCTGGACGTTTCCAATTTGGCAGCCGGGCTCTGCCACAGAGAGATACAGAGTGTTGCCCCATTACGAAGCAATGCTTTAGCAGAGCGCGAATGTCTGTGTGGCAGCGAATGCAGTTCCAAGGGACAGTGAAAACCAGCTAGAGCTTTCAGTGCTGGCAGCTTTCCTGTGGGCGCAATGTCTGGATGTTTCCAATTTGGCAGCCGGGCTCTGCCAGAGAGAGATACAGAGTGTTGCCCCATTAGGAAGCAATGCTTTAGCAGAGCGCGAATGTCTGTGTGGCAGCGAATGCAGTTCCAAGGGACAGTGAAAACCAGCTAGAGCTTTCAGTGCTGGCAGCTTTCCTGTGGGCGCAATCTCTGGACGTTTCCAATTTGGCAGCCGGGCTCTGCCAGAGAGAGATACAGAGTGTTGCCCCATTACGAAGCAATGCTTTAGCAGAGCGCGAATGTCTGTGTGGCAGCGAATGCAGTTCCAAGGGACAGTGAAAACCAGCTAGAGCTTTCAGTGCTGGCAGCTGTCCTGTGGGCTCAATGTCTGGACGTTTCCAATTTGGCAGCCGGGCTCTGCCAGAGAGAGATACAGAGTGTTGCCCCATTACCAAGCAATGCTTTAGCAGAGCGCGAATGTCTGTGTGGCAGCGAATGCAGTTCCAAGGGACAGTGAAAACCAGCTAGAGCTTTCAGTGCTGGCAGCTTTCCTGTGGGCGCAATCTCTGGACGTTTCCAATTTGGCAGCCGGGCTCTGCCAGAGAGAGATACAGAGTGTTGCCCCATTAGGAAGCAATGCTTTAGCAGAGCGCGAATGTCTGTGTGGCAGCGAATGCAGTTCCAAGGGACAGTGAAAACCAGCTAGAGCTTTCAGTGCTGGCAGCTTTCCTGTGGGCGCAATGTCTGGATGTTTCCAATTTGGCAGCCGGGCTCTGCCAGAGAGAGATACAGAGTGTTGCCCCATTACCAAGCAATGCTTTAGCAGATCGCGAATGTCTGTGTGGCAGCGAATGCAGTTCCAAGGGACAGTGAAAACCAGCTAGAGCTTTCAGTGCTGGCAGCTTTCCTGTGGGCGCAATCTCTGGACGTTTCCAATTTGGCAGCCAGGCTCTGCCAGAGAGAGATACAGAATGTTGCCCCCTTTCCAAGAAATGCTTTAGCTGAGTGCGAATGTCTGTGTGGCAGCGAATGCAGTTCCAAGGGACAGTGAAAACCAGCTAGAGCTTTCAGTGCTGGCAGCTTTCCTGTGGGCGCAATCTCTGGAAGTTTCCAATTTACCAGCCGGGCTCTGCCAGAGAGAGATACAGAGTGTTGCCCCATTACGAAGCAATGCTTTAGCAGAGCGCGAATGTCTGTGTGGCAGCGAATGCAGTTCCAAGGGACAGTGAAAACCAGCTAGAGCTTTCAGTGCTGGCAGCTTTCCTGTGGGCGCAGTCTCTGGACGTTTCCAATTTGGCAGCCGGGCTCTGCCAGAGAGAGATACAGAGTGTTGCCCCATTAGGAAGCAATGCTTTAGCAGAGCGCGAATGTCTGTGTGGCAGCGAATGCAGTTCCAAGGGACAGTGAAAACCAGCTAGAGCTTTCAGTGCTGGCAGCTTTCCTGTGGGCGCAATCTCTGGACGTTTCCAATTTGGCAGCCGGGCTCTGCCAGAGAGAGATACAGAGTGTTGCCCCATTACGAAGCAATGCTTTAGCAGAGCGCGAATGTCTGTGTGGCAGCGAATGCAGTTCCAAGGGACAGTGAAAACCAGCTAGAGCTTTCAGTGCTGGCAGCTTTCCTGTGGGCGCAATCTCTGGACGTTTCCAATTTGGCAGCCAGGCTCTGCCAGAGAGAGATACAGAATGTTGCCCCCTTTCCAAGCAATGCTTTAGCTGAGTGCGAATGTCTGTGTGGCAGCGAATGCAGTTCCAAGGGACAGTGAAAACCAGCTAGAGCTTTCAGTGCTGGCAGCTTTCCTGTGGGCGCAATCTCTGGACGTTTCCAATTTGGCAGCCGGGCTCTGCCAGAGAGAGATACAGAGTGTTGCCCCATTACGAAGCAATGCTTTAGCAGAGCGCGAATGTCTGTGTGGCAGCGAATGCAGTTCCAAGGGACAGTGAAAACCAGCTAGAGCTTTCAGTGCTGGCAGCTTTCCTGTGGGCGCAATCTCTGGACGTTTCCAATTTGGCAGCCGGGCTCTGCCAGAGAGAGATACAGAGTGTTGCCCCATTACGAAGCAATGCTTTAGCAGAGCGCGAATGTCTGTGTGGCAGCGAATGCAGTTCCAAGGGACAGTGAAAACCAGCTAGAGCTTTCAGTGCTGGCAGCTTTCCTGTGGGCGCAATCTCTGGACGTTTCCAATTTGGCAGCCGGGCTCTGCCAGAGAGAGAGACAGAGTGTTGCCCCATTAGGAAGCAATGCTTTAGCAGAGCGCGAATGTCTGTGTGGCAGCGAATGCAGCTCCAAGGGACAGTGAAAACCAGCTAGAGCTTTCAGTGCTGGCAGCTTTCCTGTGGACGCAATCTCTGGACGTTTCCAATTTGGCAGCCGGGCTCTGCCAGAGAGAGATACAGAATGTTGCCCCATTACGAAGCAATGCTTTAGCAGAGCGCGAATGTCTGTGTGGCAGCGAATGCAGTTCCAAGGGACAGTGAAAACCAGCTAGAGCTTTCAGTGCTGGCAGCTTTCCTGTGGGCGCAATCTCTGGACGTTTCCAATTTGGCAGCCGGGCTCTGCCAGAGAGAGATACAGAGTGTTGCCCCATTACGAAGCAATGCTTTAGCAGAGCGCGAATGTCTGTGTGGCAGCGAATGCAGTTCCAAGGGACAGTGAAAACCAGCTAGAGCTTTCAGTGCTGGCAGCTTTCCTGTGGGCGCAATCTCTGCACGTTTCCAATTTGGCAGCCGGGCTCTGCCAGAGAGAGATACAGAGTGTTGCCCCATTAGGAAGTAATGCTTTAGCAGAGCGCGAATGTCTGTGTGGCAGCGAATGCAGTTCCAAGGGACAGTGAAAACCAGCTAGAGCTTTCAGTGCTGGCAGCTTTCCTGTGGGCGCAATGTCTGGACGTTTCCAATTTGGCAGCCGGGCTCTGCCAGAGAGAGATACAGAGTGTTGCCCCATTAGGAAGCAATGCTTTAGCAGAGCGCGAATGTCTGTGTGGCAGCGAATGCAGTTCCAAGGGACAGTGAAAACCAGCTAGAGCTTTCAGTGCTGGCAGCTTTCCTGTGGGCGCAATCTCTGGACGTTTCCAATTTGGCAGCCGGGCTCTGCCAGAGAGAGATACAGAGTGTTGCCCCATTAGGAAGCAATGCTTTAGCAGAGCGCGAATGTCTGTGTGGCAGCGAATGCAGTTCCAAGGGACAGTGAAAACCAGTTAGAGCTTTCAGTGCTGGCAGCTTTCCTGTGGGCGCAATCTCTGGACGTTTCCAATTTGGCAGCCGGGCTCTGCCAGAGAGAGAGACAGAGTGTTGCCCCATTACGAAGCAATGCTTTAGCAGAGCGCGAATGTCTGTGTGGCAGCGAATGCAGTTCCAAGGGACAGTGAAAACCAGCTAGAGCTTTCAGTGCTGGCAGCTTTCCTGTGGGCGCAATCTCTGGACGTTTCCAATTTGGCAGCCGGGCTCTGCCAGAGAGAGATACAGAGTGTTGCCCCATTAGGAAGCAATGCTTTAGCAGAGCGCGAATGTCTGTGTGGCAGCGAATGCAGTTCCAAGGGACAGTGAAAACCAGCTACAGCTTTCAGTGCTGGCAGCTTTCCTGTGGGCGCAATGTCTGGACGTTTCCAATTTGGCAGCCGGGCTCTGCCAGGGAGAGATACAGAGTGTTGCCCCATTACGAAGCAATGCTTTAGCAGAGCGCGAATGTCTGTGTGGCAGCGAATGCAGTTCCAAGGGACAGTGAAAACCAGCTACAGTTTTCAGTGCTGGCAGCTTTCTTGTGGGCGCAATGTCTGGACGTTTCCAATTTGGCAGCCGGGCTCTGCCAGAGAGAGATACAGAGTGTTGCCCCATTAGGAAGCAATGCTTTAGCAGAGCGCGAATGTCTGTGTGGCAGCGAATGCAGTTCCAAGGGACAGTGAAAACCAGCTAGAGCTTTCAGTGCTGGCAGCTTTCCTGTGGGCGCAATGTCTGGACGTTTCCAATTTGGCAGCCGGGCTCTGCCAGAGAGAGATACAGAGTGTTGCCCCATTACGAAGCAATGCTTTAGCAGAGCGCGAATGTCTGTGTGGCAGCGAATGCAGTTCCAAGGGACAGTGAAAACCAGCGAGAGCTTTCAGTGCTGGCGGCTTTCCTGTGGGCGCAATGTCTGGACGTTTCCAATTTGGCAGCCGGGCTCTGCCAGGGAGAGATACAGAGTGTTGCCCCATTACGAAGCAATGCTTTAGCAGAGCGCGAATGTCTGTGTGGCAGCGAATGCAGTTCCAAGGGACAGTGAAAACCAGCTAGAGCTTTCAGTGCTGGCAGCTTTCCTGTGGGCGCAATCTCTGGACGTTTCCAATTTGGCAGCCGGGCTCTGCCAGAGAGAGAGACAGAGTGTTGCCCCATTAGGAAGCAATGCTTTAGCAGAGCGCGAATGTCTGTGTGGCAGCGAATGCAGCTCCAAGGGACAGTGAAAACCAGCTAGAGCTTTCAGTGCTGGCAGCTTTCCTGTGGGCGCAATCTCTGGACGTTTCCAATTTGGCAGCCGGGCTCTGCCAGAGAGAGATACAGAGTGTTGCCCCATTACGAAGCAATGCTTTAGCAGAGCGCGAATGTCTGTGTGGCAGCGAATGCAGTTCCAAGGGACAGTGAAAACCAGCTAGAGCTTTCAGTATTGGCAGCTTTCCTGTGGGCGCAATCTCTGGACGTTTACAATTTGGCAGCCGGGCTCTGCCAGAGAGAGATACAGAGTGTTGCCCCATTACGAAGCAATGCTTTAGCAGAGCGCGAATGTCTGTGTGGCAGCGAATGCAGTTCCAAGGGACAGTGAAAACCAGCTAGAGCTTTCAGTGCTGGCAGCTTTCCTGTGGGCGCAATGTCTGGACGTTTCCAATTTGGCAGCCGGGCTCTGCCAGAGAGAGATACAGAGTGTTGCCCCATTACGAAGCAATGCTTTAGCAGAGCGCGAATGTCTGTGTGGCAGCGAATGCAGTTCCAAGGGACAGTGAAAACCAGCTAGAGCTTTCAGTGCTGGCAGCTTTCCTGTGGGCGCAATCTCTGGACGTTTCCAATTTGGCAGCCGGGCTCTGCCAGAGAGAGATACAGAATGTTGCCCCCTTTCCAAGCAATGCTTTAGCTGAGCGCGAATGTCTGTGTGGCAGCGAATGCAGTTCCAAGGGACAGTGAAAACCAGCTAGAGCTTTCAGTGCTGGCAGCTTTCCTGTGGGCGCAATCTCTGGACGTTTTCAATTTGGCAGCCGGGCTCTGCCAGAGAGAGATACAGAGTGTTGCCCCATTACGAAGCAATGCTTTAGCAGAGCGCGAATGTCTGTGTGGCAGCGAATGCAGTTCCAAGGGACAGTGAAAACCAGCTAGAGCTTTCAGTGCTGGCAGCTTTCCTGTGGGCGCAATCTCTGGACGTTTCCAATTTGGCAGCCGGGCTCTGCCAGAGAGAGATACAGAGTGTTGCCCCATTACGAAGCAATGCTTTAGCAGAGCGCGAATGTCTGTGTGGCAGCGAATGCAGTTCCAAGGGACAGTGAAAACCAGCTAGAGCTTTCAGTGCTGGCAGCTTTCCTGTGGGCGCAATCTCTGGACGTTTCCAATTTGGCAGCCGGGCTCTGCCAGAGAGAGAGACAGAGTGTTGCCCCATTAGGAAGCAATGCTTTAGCAGAGCGCGAATGTCTGTGTGGCAGCGAATGCAGTTCCAAGGGACAGTGAAAACCAGCTAGAGCTTTCAGTGCTGGCAGCTTTCCTGTGGGCGCAATCTCTGGACGTTTCCAATTTGGCAGCCGGGCTCTGCCAGAGAGAGATACAGAGTGTTGCCCCATTAGGAAGCAATGCTTTAGCAGAGCGCGAATGTCTGTGTGGCAGCGAATGCAGTTCCAAGGGACAGTGAAAACCAGCTAGAGCTTTCAGTGCTGGCAGCTTTCCTGTGGGCGCAATCTCTGGACGTTTCCAATTTGGCAGCCGGGCTCTGCCAGAGAGAGATACAGAGTGTTGCCCCATTACGAAGCAATGCTTTAGCAGAGCGCGAATGTCTGTGTGGCAGCGAATGCAGTTCCAAGGGACAGTGAAAACCAGCTAGAGCTTTCAGTGCTGGCAGCTTTCCTGTGGGTGCAATCTCTGGACGTTTCCAATTTGGCAGCCGGGCTCTGCCAGAGAGAGATACAGAATGTTGCCCCATTAGGAAGCAATGCTTTAGCAGAGCGCGAATGTCTGTGTGGCAGCGAATGCAGTTCCAAGGGACAGTGAAAACCAGCTACAGTTTTCAGTGCTGGCAGCTCTCCTGTGGGCGCAATGTCTGGACGTTTACAATTTGGCAGCCGGGCTCTGCCAGAGAGAGATACAGAGTGTTGCCCCATTACGAAGCAATGCTTTAGCAGAGCGCGAATGTCTGTGTGGCAGCGAATGCAGCTCCAAGGGACAGTGAAAACCAGCTAGAGCTTTCAGTGCTGGCAGCTTTCCTGTGGACGCAATCTCTGGACGTTTCCAATTTGGCAGCCGGGCTGTGCCAGAGAGAGATACAGAATGTTGCCCCATTACGAAGCAATGCTTTAGCAGAGCGCGAATGTCTGTGTGGCAGCGAATGCAGTTCCAAGGGACAGTGAAAACCAGCTAGAGCTTTCAGTGCTGGCAGCTTTCCTGTGGGCGCAATCTCTGGACGTTTCCAATTTGGCAGCCGGGCTCTGCCAGAGAGAGATACAGAGTGTTGCCCCATTACGAAGCAATGCTTTAGCAGAGCGCGAATGTCTGTGTGGCAGCGAATGCAGTTCCAAGGGACAGTGAAAACCAGCTAGAGCTTTCAGTGCTGGCAGCTTTCCTGTGGGCGCAATCTCTGCACGTTTCCAATTTGGCAGCCGGGCTCTGCCAGAGAGAGATACAGAGTGTTGCCCCATTAGGAAGTAATGCTTTAGCAGAGCGCGAATGTCTGTGTGGCAGCGAATGCAGTTCCAAGGGACAGTGAAAACCAGCTAGAGCTTTCAGTGCTGGCAGCTTTCCTGTGGGCGCAATCTCTGGACGTTTCCAATTTGGCAGCCGGGCTCTGCCAGAGAGAGAGACAGAGTGTTGCCCCATTACGAAGCAATGCTTTAGCAGAGCGCGAATGTCTGTGTGGCAGCGAATGCAGTTCCAAGGGACAGTGAAAACCAGCTAGAGCTTTCAGTGCTGGCAGCTTTCCTGTGGGCGCAATCTCTGGACGTTTCCAATTTGGCAGCCGGGCTCTGCCAGAGAGAGATACAGAGTGTTGCCCCATTAGGAAGCAATGCTTTAGCAGAGCGCGAATGTCTGTGTGGCAGCGAATGCAGTTCCAAGGGACAGTGAAAACCAGCTAGAGCTTTCAGTGCTGGCAGCTTTCCTGTGGGCGCAATGTCTGGACGTTTCCAATTTGGCAGCCGGGCTCTGCCAGGGAGAGATACAGAGTGTTGCCCCATTACGAAGCAATGCTTTAGCAGAGCGCGAATGTCTGTGTGGCAGCGAATGCAGTTCCAAGGGACAGTGAAAACCAGCTACAGTTTTCAGTGCTGGCAGCTTTCTTGTGGGCGCAATGTCTGGACGTTTCCAATTTGGCAGCCGGGCTCTGCCAGAGAGAGATACAGAGTGTTGCCCCATTAGGAAGCAATGCTTTAGCAGAGCGCGAATGTCTGTGTGGCAGCGAATGCAGTTCCAAGGGACAGTGAAAACCAGCTAGAGCTTTCAGTGCTGGCAGCTTTCCTGTGGGCGCAATGTCTGGACGTTTCCAATTTGGCAGCCGGGCTCTGCCAGGGAGAGATACAGAGTGTTGCCCCATTACGAAGCAATGCTTTAGCAGAGCGCGAATGTCTGTGTGGCAGCGAATGCAGTTCCAAGGGACAGTGAAAACCAGCGAGAGCTTTCAGTGCTGGCGGCTTTCCTGTGGGCGCAATGTCTGGACGTTTCCAATTTGGCAGCCGGGCTCTGCCAGGGAGAGATACAGAGTGTTGCCCCATTACGAAGCAATGCTTTAGCAGAGCGCGAATGTCTGTGTGGCAGCGAATGCAGTTCCAAGGGACAGTGAAAACCAGCTAGAGCTTTCAGTGCTGGCAGCTTTCCTGTGGGCGCAATCTCTGGACGTTTCCAATTTGGCAGCCGGGCTCTGCCAGAGAGAGAGACAGAGTGTTGCCCCATTAGGAAGCAATGCTTTAGCAGAGCGCGAATGTCTGTGTGGCAGCGAATGCAGCTCCAAGGGACAGTGAAAACCAGCTAGAGCTTTCAGTGCTGGCAGCTTTCCTGTGGGCGCAATCTCTGGACGTTTCCAATTTGGCAGCCGGGCTCTGCCAGAGAGAGATACAGAGTGTTGCCCCATTACGAAGCAATGCTTTAGCAGAGCGCGAATGTCTGTGTGGCAGCGAATGCAGTTCCAAGGGACAGTGAAAACCAGCTAGAGCTTTCAGTATTGGCAGCTTTCCTGTGGGCGCAATCTCTGGACGTTTCCAATTTGGCAGCCGGGCTCTGCCAGAGAGAGATACAGAGTGTTGCCCCATTACGAAGCAATGCTTTAGCAGAGCGCGAATGTCTGTGTGGCAGCGAATGCAGTTCCAAGGGACAGTGAAAACCAGCTAGAGCTTTCAGTGCTGGCAGCTTTCCTGTGGGCGCAATCTCTGGACGTTTCCAATTTGGCAGCCGGGCTCTGCCAGAGAGAGATACAGAGTGTTGCCCCATTAGGAAGTAATGCTTTAGCAGAGCGCGAATGTCTGTGTGGCAGCGAATGCAGTTCCAAGGGACAGTGAAAACCAGCTAGAGCTTTCAGTGCTGGCAGCTTTCCTGTGGGCGCAATGTCTGGACGTTTCCAATTTGGCAGCCGGGCTCTGCCAGAGAGAGAGACAGAGTGTTGCCCCATTACGAAGCAATGCTTTAGCAGAGCGCGAATGTCTGTGTGGCAGCGAATGCAGTTCCAAGGGACAGTGAAAACCAGCTAGAGCTTTCAGTGCTGGCAGCTTTCCTGTGGGCGCAATGTCTGGACGTTTCCAATTTGGCAGCCGGGCTCTGCCAGAGAGAGATACAGAGTGTTGCCCCATTAGGAAGCAATGCTTTAGCAGAGTGCGAATGTCTGTGTGGCAGCGAATGCAGTTCCAAGGGACAGTGAAAACCAGCTAGAGCTTTCAGTGCTGGCAGCTTTCCTGTGGGCGCAATCTCTGGACGTTTCCAATTTGGCAGCCGGGCTCTGCCAGAGAGAGATACAGAGTGTTGCCCCATTAGGAAGCAATGCTTTAGCAGAGCGCGAATGTCTGTGTGGCAGCGAATGCAGTTCCAAGGGACAGTGAAAACCAGTTAGAGCTTTCAGTGCTGGCAGCTTTCCTGTGGGCGCAATCTCTGGACGTTTCCAATTTGGCAGCCGGGCTCTGCCAGAGAGAGAGACAGAGTGTTGCCCCATTACGAAGCAATGCTTTAGCAGAGCGCGAATGTCTGTGTGGCAGCGAATGCAGTTCCAAGGGACAGTGAAAACCAGCTAGAGCTTTCAGTGCTGGCAGCTTTCCTGTGGGCGCAATCTCTGGACGTTTCCAATTTGGCAGCCGGGCTCTGCCAGAGAGAGATACAGAGTGTTGCACAATTACGAAGCAATGCTTTAGCAGAGCGCGAATGTCTGTGTGGCAGCGAATGCAGTTCCAAGGGACAGTGAAAACCAGCTACAGTTTTCAGTGCTGGCAGCTTTCCTGTGGGCGCAATGTCTGGACGTTTCCAATTTGGCAGCCGGGCTCTGCCAGGGAGAGATACAGAGTGTTGCCCCATTACGAAGCAATGCTTTAGCAGAGCGCGAATGTCTGTGTGGCAGCGAATGCAGTTCCAAGGGACAGTGAAAACCAGCGAGAGCTTTCAGTGCTGGCGGCTTTCCTGTGGGCGCAATGTCTGGACGTTTCCAATTTGGCAGCCGGGCTCTGCCAGGGAGAGATACAGAGTGTTGCCCCATTACGAAGCAATGCTTTAGCAGAGCGCGAATGTCTGTGTGGCAGCGAATGCAGTTCCAAGGGACAGTGAAAACCAGCTAGAGCTTTCAGTGCTGGCAGCTTTCCTGTGGGCGCAATCTCTGGACGTTTCCAATTTGGCAGCCGGGCTCTGCCAGAGAGAGAGACAGAGTGTTGCCCCATTAGGAAGCAATGCTTTAGCAGAGCGCGAATGTCTGTGTGGCAGCGAATGCAGCTCCAAGGGACAGTGAAAACCAGCTAGAGCTTTCAGTGCTGGCAGCTTTCCTGTGGGCGCAATCTCTGGACGTTTCCAATTTGGCAGCCGGGCTCTGCCAGAGAGAGATACAGAGTGTTGCCCCATTACGAAGCAATGCTTTAGCAGAGCGCGAATGTCTGTGTGGCAGCGAATGCAGTTCCAAGGGACAGTGAAAACCAGCTAGAGCTTTCAGTATTGGCAGCTTTCCTGTGGGCGCAATCTCTGGACGTTTACAATTTGGCAGCCGGGCTCTGCCAGAGAGAGATACAGAGTGTTGCCCCATTACGAAGCAATGCTTTAGCAGAGCGCGAATGTCTGTGTGGCAGCGAATGCAGTTCCAAGGGACAGTGAAAACCAGCTAGAGCTTTCAGTGCTGGCAGCTTTCCTGTGGGCGCAATCTCTGGACGTTTCCAATTTGGCAGCCGGGCTCTGCCAGAGAGAGATACAGAGTGTTGCCCCATTACGAAGCAATGCTTTAGCAGAGCGCGAATGTCTGTGTGGCAGCGAATGCAGTTCCAAGGGACAGTGAAAACCAGCTAGAGCTTTCAGTGCTGGCAGCTTTCCTGTGGGCGCAATCTCTGGACGTTTCCAATTTGGCAGCCGGGCTCTGCCAGAGAGAGATACAGAATGTTGCCCCCTTTCCAAGCAATGCTTTAGCTGAGCGCGAATGTCTGTGTGGCAGCGAATGCAGTTCCAAGGGACAGTGAAAACCAGCTAGAGCTTTCAGTGCTGGCAGCTTTCCTGTGGGCGCAATCTCTGGACGTTTTCAATTTGGCAGCCGGGCTCTGCCAGAGAGAGATACAGAGTGTTGCCCCATTACGAAGCAATGCTTTAGCAGAGCGCGAATGTCTGTGTGGCAGCGAATGCAGTTCCAAGGGACAGTGAAAACCAGCTAGAGCTTTCAGTGCTGGCAGCTTTCCTGTGGGCGCAATCTCTGGACGTTTCCAATTTGGCAGCCGGGCTCTGCCAGAGAGAGATACAGAGTGTTGCCCCATTACGAAGCAATGCTTTAGCAGAGCGCGAATGTCTGTGTGGCAGCGAATGCAGTTCCAAGGGACAGTGAAAACCAGCTAGAGCTTTCAGTGCTGGCAGCTTTCCTGTGGGCGCAATCTCTGGACGTTTCCAATTTGGCAGCCGGGCTCTGCCAGAGAGAGATACAGAGTGTTGCCCAATTAGGAAGCAATGCTTTAGCTGAGCGCGAATGTCTGTGTGGCAGCGAATGCAGTTCCAAGGGACAGTGAAAACCAGCTAGAGCTTTCAGTGCTGGCAGCTTTCCTGTGGGCGCAATCTCTGGACGTTTCCAATTTGGCAGCCGGGCTCTGCCAGAAAGAGATACAGAGTGTTGCCCCATTACGAAGCAATGCTTTAGCAGAGCGCGAATGTCTGTGTGGCAGCGAATGCAGTTCCAAGGGACAGTGAAAACCAGCTAGAGCTTTCAGTGCTGGCAGCTTTCCTGTGGGCGCAATCTCTGGACGTTTCCAATTTGGCAGCCGGGCTCTGCCAGAGAGAGATACAGAGTGTTGCCCCATTACGAAGCAATGCTTTAGCAGAGCGCGAATGTCTGTGTGGCAGCGAATGCAGTTCCAAGGGACAGTGAAAACCAGCTAGAGCTTTCAGTGCTGGCAGCTTTCCTGTGGGCGCAATCTCTGGACGTTTCCAATTTGGCAGCCGGGCTCTGCCAGAGAGAGATACAGAGTGTTGCACAATTACGAAGCAATGCTTTAGCAGAGCGCGAATGTCTGTGTGGCAGCGAATGCAGTTCCAAGGGACAGTGAAAACCAGCTACAGTTTTCAGTGCTGGCAGCTTTCCTGTGGGCGCAATGTCTGGACGTTTCCAATTTGGCAGCCGGGCTCTGCCAGGGAGAGATACAGAGTGTTGCCCCATTACGAAGCAATGCTTTAGCAGAGCGCGAATGTCTGTGTGGCAGCGAATGCAGTTCCAAGGGACAGTGAAAACCAGCTACAGCTTTCAGTGCTGGCAGCTTTCCTGTGGGCGCAATGTCTGGACGTTTCCAATTTGGCAGCCGGGCTCTGCCAGGGAGAGATACAGAGTGTTGCCCCATTACGAAGCAATGCTTTAGCAGAGCGCGAATGTCTGTGTGGCAGCGAATGCAGCTCCAAGGGACAGTGAAAACCAGCTAGAGCTTTCAGTGCTGGCAGCTTTCCTGTGGGCGCAATCTCTGGACGTTTCCAATTTGGCAGCCGGGCTCTGCCAGAGAGAGATACAGAGTGTTGCCCCATTACGAAGCAATGCTTTAGCAGAGCGCGAATGTCTGTGTGGCAGCGAATGCAGTTCCAAGGGACAGTGAAAACCAGCTAGAGCTTTCAGTATTGGCAGCTTTCCTGTGGGCGCAATCTCTGGACGTTTACAATTTGGCAGCCGGGCTCTGCCAGAGAGAGATACAGAGTGTTGCCCCATTACGAAGCAATGCTTTAGCAGAGCGCGAATGTCTGTGTGGCAGCGAATGCAGTTCCAAGGGACAGTGAAAACCAGCTAGAGCTTTCAGTGCTGGCAGCTTTCCTGTGGGCGCAATCTCTGGACGTTTCCAATTTGGCAGCCGGGCTCTGCCAGAGAGAGATACAGAGTGTTGCCCCATTACGAAGCAATGCTTTAGCAGAGCGCGAATGTCTGTGTGGCAGCGAATGCAGTTCCAAGGGACAGTGAAAACCAGCTAGAGCTTTCAGTGCTGGCAGCTTTCCTGTGGGCGCAATCTCTGGACGTTTCCAATTTGGCAGCCGGGCTCTGCCAGAGAGAGATACAGAATGTTGCCCCCTTTCCAAGCAATGCTTTAGCTGAGCGCGAATGTCTGTGTGGCAGCGAATGCAGTTCCAAGGGACAGTGAAAACCAGCTAGAGCTTTCAGTGCTGGCAGCTTTCCTGTGGGCGCAATCTCTGGACGTTTCCAATTTGGCAGCCGGGCTCTGCCAGAGAGAGATACAGAGTGTTGCCCCATTACGAAGCAATGCCTTAGCAGAGCGCGAATGTCTGTGTGGCAGCGAATGCAGTTCCAAGGGACAGTGAAAACCAGCTAGAGCTTTCAGTGCTGGCAGCTTTCCTGTGGGCGCAATCTCTGGACGTTTCCAATTTGGCAGCCGGGCTCTGCCAGAGAGAGATACAGAGTGTTGCCCCATTACGAAGCAATGCTTTAGCAGAGCGCGAATGTCTGTGTGGCAGCGAATGCAGTTCCAAGGGACAGTGAAAACCAGCTAGAGCTTTCAGTGCTGGCAGCTTTCCTGTGGGCGCAATCTCTGGACGTTTCCAATTTGGCAGCCGGGCTCTGCCAGAGAGAGATACAGAGTGTTGCCCCATTACGAAGCAATGCTTTAGCAGAGCGCGAATGTCTGTGTGGCAGCGAATGCAGTTCCAAGGGACA
Organism: Mycteria americana; assembly: GCF_035582795.1. NCBI lineage: Eukaryota > Metazoa > Chordata > Aves > Ciconiiformes > Ciconiidae > Mycteria > Mycteria americana. The sequence continues at coordinate 181,376 of NW_027445652.1, forward strand.
GTGAAAACCAGCTAGAGCTTTCAGTGCTGGCAGCTTTCCTGTGGGCGCAATCTCTGGACGTTTCCAATTTGGCAGCCGGGCTCTGCCAGAGAGAGATACAGAGTGTTGCCCCATTACGAAGCAATGCTTTAGCAGAGCGCGAATGTCTGTGTGGCAGCGAATGCAGTTCCAAGGGACAGTGAAAACCAGCTAGAGCTTTCAGTGCTGGCAGCTTTCCTGTGGGCGCAATCTCTGGACGTTTCCAATTTGGCAGCCGGGCTCTGCCAGAGAGAGATACAGAGTGTTGCCCCATTACGAAGCAATGCTTTAGCAGAGCGCGAATGTCTGTGTGGCAGCGAATGCAGTTCCAAGGGACAGTGAAAACCAGCTAGAGCTTTCAGTGCTGGCAGCTTTCCTGTGGGCGCAATCTCTGGACGTTTCCAATTTGGCAGCCGGGCTCTGCCAGAGAGAGATACAGAGTGTTGCCCCATTACGAAGCAATGCTTTAGCAGAGCGCGAATGTCTGTGTGGCAGCGAATGCAGTTCCAAGGGACAGTGAAAACCAGCTAGAGCTTTCAGTGCTGGCAGCTTTCCTGTGGGCGCAATCTCTGGACGTTTCCAATTTGGCAGCCGGGCTCTGCCAGAGAGAGATACAGAGTGTTGCCCCATTACGAAGCAATGCTTTAGCAGAGCGCGAATGTCTGTGTGGCAGCGAATGCAGTTACAAGGGACAGTGAAAACCAGCTAGAGCTTTCAGTGCTGGCAGCTTTCCTGTGGGCGCAATCTCTGGACGTTTCCAATTTGGCAGCCGGGCTCTGCCAGAGAGAGATACAGAGTGTTGCCCAATTAGGAAGCAATGCTTTAGCTGAGCGCGAATGTCTGTGTGGCAGCGAATGCAGTTCCAAGGGACAGTGAAAACCAGCTAGAGCTTTCAGTGCTGGCAGCTTTCCTGTGGGCGCAATCTCTGGACGTTTCCAATTTGGCAGCCGGGCTCTGCCAGAAAGAGATACAGAGTGTTGCCCCATTACGAAGCAATGCTTTAGCAGAGCGCGAATGTCTGTGTGGCAGCGAATGCAGTTCCAAGGGACAGTGAAAACCAGCTAGAGCTTTCAGTGCTGGCAGCTTTCCTGTGGGCGCAATCTCTGGACGTTTCCAATTTGGCAGCCGGGCTCTGCCAGAGAGAGATACAGAATGTTGCCCCCTTACCAAGCAATACTTTAGCAGAGCGCGAATGTCTGTGTGGCAGCGAATGCAGTTCCAAGGGACAGTGAAAACCAGCTAGAGCTTTCAGTGCTGGCAGCTTTCCTGTGGGCGCAATCTCTGGACGTTTCCAATTTGGCAGCCGGGCTCTGCCACAGAGAGATACAGAGTGTTGCCCCATTACGAAGCAATGCTTTAGCAGAGCGCGAATGTCTGTGTGGCAGCGAATGCAGTTCCAAGGGACAGTGAAAACCAGCTACAGTTTTCAGTACTGGCAGCTTTCCTGTGGGCGCAATCTCTGGACGTTTCCAATTTGGCAGCCGGGCTCTGCCACAGAGAGATACAGAGTGTTGCCCAATTAGGAAGCAATGCTTTAGCAGAGCGCGAATGTCTGTGTGGCAGCGAATGCAGTTCCAAGGGACAGTGAAAACCAGCTAGAGCTTTCAGTGCTGGCAGCTTTCATGTGGGCGCAATCTCTGGACGTTTCCAATTTGGCAGCCGGGCTCGGCCAGAGAGAGATACAGAGTGTTGCCCCATTACGAAGCAATGCTTTAGCAGAGCGCGAATGTCTGTGTGGCAGCGAATGCAGTTCCAAGGGACAGTGAAAACCAGCTAGAGCTTTCAGTGCTGGCAGCTTTCCTGTGGGCGCAATGTCTGGACGTTTCCAATTTGGCAGCCGGGCTCTGCCAGAGAGAGATACAGAGTGTTGCCCCATTACGAAGCAATGCTTTAGCAGAGCGCGAATGTCTGTGTGGCAGCGAATGCAGTTCCAAGGGACAGTGAAAACCAGCTAGAGCTTTCAGTGCTGGCAGCTTTCCTGTGGGTGCCATCTCTGGACGTTTCCAATTTGGCAGCCGGGCTCTGCCAGAGAGAGATACAGAGTGTTGCCCCATTACGAAGCAATGCTTTAGCAGAGCGCGAATGTCTGTGTGGCAGCGAATGCAGTTCCAAGGGACAGTGAAAACCAGCTAGAGCTTTCAGTGCTGGCAGCTTTCCTGTGGGCGCAATCTCTGGACGTTTCCAATTTGGCAGCCGGGCTCTGCCAGAGAGAGATACAGAGTGTTGCCCCCATTCCAAGCAATGCTTTAGCTGAGTGCGAATGTCTGTGTGGCAGCGAATGCAGTTCCAAGGGACAGTGAAAACCAGCTAGAGCTTTCAGTGCTGGCAGCTTTCCTGTGGGCGCAATCTCTGGACGTTTCCAATTTGGCAGCCGGGCTCTGCCAGAGAGAGATACAGAGTGTTGCCCCATTACGAAGCAATGCTTTAGCAGAGCGCGAATGTCTGTGTGGCAGCGAATGCAGTTCCAAGGGACAGTGAAAACCAGCTAGAGCTTTCAGTGCTGGCAGCTTTCCTGTGGGCGCAATCTCTGGACGTTTCAAATTTGGCAGCCGGGCTCTGCCAGAGAGAGATACAGAGTGTTGCCCCATTACGAAGCAATGCTTTAGCAGAGCGCGAATGTCTGTGTGGCAGCGAATGCAGTTCCAAGGGACAGTGAAAACCAGCTAGAGCTTTCAGTGCTGGCAGCTTTCCTGTGGGCGCAATCTCTGGACGTTTCCAATTTCACTGCCGGGCTCTGCCAGAGAGAGATACAGAGTGTTGCCCCATTACGAAGCAATGCTTTAGCAGAGCGCGAATGTCTGTGTGGCAGCGAATGCAGCTCCAAGGGACAGTGAAAACCAGCTAGAGCTTTCAGTGCTGGCAGCTTTCCTGTGGGCGCAATCTCTGGACGTTTCCAATTTGGCAGCCGGGCTCTGCCACAGAGAGATACAGAATGTTGCCCTCTTACCAAGCAATGCTTTAGCTGAGCGCGAATGTCTGTGTGGCAGCGAATGCAGTTCCAAGGGACAGTGAAAACCAGCTACAGTTTTCAGTACTGGCAGCTTTCCTGTGGGCGCAATCTCTGGACGTTTCCAATTTGGCAGCCGGGCTCTGCCAGAGAGAGATACAGAGTGTTGCCCCATTACCAAGCAATGCTTTAGCAGAGCGCGAATGTCTGTGTGGCAGCGAATGCAGTTCCAAGGGACAGTGAAAACCAGCTAGAGCTTTCACTGCTGGCAGCTTTCCTGTGGGCGCAATCTCTGGACGTTTCCAATTTGGCAGCCGGGCTCTGCCAGAGAGAGATACATAGTGTTGCCCAATTAGGAAGCAAATTTTTAGCAGAGCGTGAATATCTGTGTGGCAGCGAATGCAGTTCCAAGGGACAGTGAAAACCAGCTAGAGCTTTCAGTGCTGGCAGCTTTCCTGTGGGCGCAATCTCTGGACGTTTCCAATTTGGCAGCCGGGCTCTGCCAGAGAGAGATACAGAGTGTTGCCCAATTAGGAAGCAATGCTTTAGCAGAGCGCGAATGTCTGTGTGGCAGCGAATGCAGTTCCAAGGGACAGTGAAAACCAGCTAGAGCTTTCAGTGCTGGCAGCTGTCCTGTGGGCGCAATCTCTGGACGTTTCCAATTTGGCAGCCGGGCTCTGCCAGAGAGAGATACAGAGTGTTTCCCCATTACCAAGCAATGCTTTAGCAGAGCGCGAATGTCTGTGTGGCAGCGAATGCAGTTCCAAGGGACAGTGAAAACCAGCTAGAGCTTTCAGTGCTGGCAGCTTTCCTGTGGGCGCAATCTCTGGACGTTTCCAATTTGGCAGCCGGGTTCTGCCACAGAGACATACAGAATGTTGCCCTCTTACCAAGCAATGCTTTAGCTGAGCGCGAATGTCTGTGTGGCAGCGAATGCAGTTCCAAGGGACAGTGAAAACCAGCTACAGTTTTCAGTACTGGCAGCTTTCCTGTGGGCGCAATCTCTGGACGTTTCCAATTTGGCAGCCGGGCTCTGCCAGAGAGAGATACAGAGTGTTGCCCCATTACCAAGCAATGCTTTAGCAGAGCGCGAATGTCTGTGTGGCAGCGAATGCAGTTCCAAGGGACAGTGAAAACCAGCTAGAGCTTTCAGTGCTGGCAGCTTTCCTGTGGGCGCAATCTCTGGACGTTTCCAATTTGGCAGCCGGGCTCTGCCAGAGAGAGATACAGAGTCTTGCCCAATTAGGAAGCAATGCTTTAGCTGAGCGCGAATGTCTGTGTGGCAGCGAATGCAGTTCCAAGGGACAGTGAAAACCAGCTAGAGCTTTCAGTGCTGGCAGCTTTCCTGTGGGCGCAATCTCTGGACGTTTCCAATTTGGCAGCCGGGCTCTGCCAGAAAGAGATACAGAGTGTTGCCCCATTACGAAGCAATGCTTTAGCAGAGCGCGAATGTCTGTGTGGCAGCGAATGCAGTTCCAAGGGACAGTGAAAACCAGCTAGAGCTTTCAGTGCTGGCAGCTTTCCTGTGGGCGCAATCTCTGGACGTTTCCAATTTGGCAGCCGGGCTCTGCCAGAGAGAGATACAGAGTGTTGCCCCATTAGGAAGCAATGCTTTAGCAGAGCGCGAATGTCTGTGTGGCAGCGAATGCAGTTCCAAGGGACAGTGAAAACCAGCTAGAGCTTTCAGTGCTGGCAGCTTTCCTGTGGGCGCAATCTCTGGACGTTTCCAATTTGGCAGCCGGGCTCTGCCAGAGAGAGATACAGAGTGTTGCCCCATTACGAAGCAATGCTTTAGCAGAGCGCGAATGTCTGTGTGGCAGCGAATGCAGTTCCAAGGGACAGTGAAAACCAGCTAGAGCTTTCAGTGCTGGCAGCTTTCCTGTGGGCGCAATCTCTGGACGTTTCCAATTTGGCAGCCGGGCTCTGCCAGAGAGAGATACAGAGTGTTGCCCTCTTACCAAGCAATGCTTTAGCTGAGCGCGAATGTCTGTGTGGCAGCGAATGCAGTTCCAAGGGACAGTGAAAACCAGCTACAGTTTTCAGTACTGGCAGCTTTCCTGTGGGCGCAATCTCTGGACGTTTCCAATTTGGCAGCCGGGCTCTGCCAGAGAGAGATACAGAGTGTTGCCCCATTACGAAGCAATGCTTTAGCAGAGCGCGAATGTCTGTGTGGCAGCGAATGCAGTTCCAAGGGACAGTGAAAACCAGCTAGAGCTTTCAGTGCTGGCAGCTTTCCTGTGGGCGCAATCTCTGGACGTTTCCAATTTGGCAGCCGGGCTCTGCCAGAGAGAGATACAGAGTGTTGCCCCATTACGAAGCAATGCTTTAGCAGAGCGCGAATGTCTGTGTGGCAGCGAATGCAGTTCCAAGGGACAGTGAAAACCAGCTAGAGCTTTCAGTGCTGGCAGCTTTCCTGTGGGCGCAATCTCTGGACGTTTCCAATTTGGCAGCCGGGCTCTGCCAGAGAGAGATACAGAGTGTTGCCCAATTAGGAAGCAATGCTTTAGCTGAGCGCGAATGTCTGTGTGGCAGCGAATGCAGTTCCAAGGGACAGTGAAAACCAGCTAGAGCTTTCAGTGCTGGCAGCTTTCCTGTGGGCGCAATCTCTGGACGTTTCCAATTTGGCAGCCGGGCTCTGCCAGAGAGAGATACAGAATGTTGCCCCCTTACCAAGCAATACTTTAGCAGAGCGCGAATGTCTGTGTGGCAGCGAATGCAGTTCCAAGGGACAGTGAAAACCAGCTAGAGCTTTCAGTACTGGCAGCTTTCCTGTGGGCGCAATCTCTGGACGATTCCAATTTGGCAGCCGGGCTCTGCCACAGAGAGATACAGAGTGTTGCCCAATTAGGAAGCAAAGTTTTAGCAGAGCGTGAATATCTGTGTGGCAGCGAATGCAGTTCCAAGGGACAGTGAAAACCAGCTAGAGCTTTCAGTGCTGGCAGCTTTCCTGTGGGCGCAATCTCTGGACGTTTCCAATTTGGCAGCCGGGCTCTGCCAGAGAGAGATACAGAGTGTTGCCCCATTACGAAGCAATGCTTTAGCAGAGCGCGAATGTCTGTGTGGCAGCGAATGCAGTTCCAAGGGACAGTGAAAACCAGCTACAGTTTTCAGTACTGGCAGCTTTCCTGTGGGCGCAATCTCTGGACGTTTCCAATTTGGCAGCCGGGCTCTGCCACAGAGAGATACAGAGTGTTGCCCAATTAGGAAGCAATGCTTTAGCAGAGCGCGAATGTCTGTGTGGCAGCGAATGCAGTTCCAAGGGACAGTGAAAACCAGCTAGAGCTTTCAGTGCTGGCAGCTTTCCTGTGGGCGCAATCTCTGGACGTTTCCAATTTGGCAGCCGGGCTCTGCCAGAGAGAGATACAGAGTGTTGCCCCATTACGAAGCAATGCTTTAGCAGAGCGCGAATGTCTGTGTGGCAGCGAATGCAGTTCCAAGGGACAGTGAAAACCAGCTAGAGCTTTCAGTGCTGGCAGCTTTCCTGTGGGTGCCATCTCTGGACGTTTCCAATTTGGCAGCCGGGCTCTGCCAGAGAGAGATACAGAATGTTGCCCCCTTACCAAGCAACGCTTTAGCTGAGCGCGAATGTCTGTGTGGCAGCGAATGCAGTTCCAAGGGACAGTGAAAACCAGCTAGAGCTTTCAGTGCTGGCAGCTTTCCTGTGGGCGCAGTCTCTGGACGTTTCCAATTTGGCAGCCGGGCTCTGCCAGAGAGAGATACAGAATGTTGCCCCCTTTCCAAGCAATGCTTTAGCTGAGTGCGAATGTCTGTGTGGCAGCGAATGCAGCTCCAAGGGACAGTGAAAACCAGCTAGAGCTTTCAGTGCTGGCAGCTTTCCTGTGGGCGCAATCTCTGGACGTTTCCAATTTCACTGCCGGGCTCTGCCAGAGAGAGATACAGAGTGTTGCCCCATTACGAAGCAATGCTTTAGCAGAGCGCGAATGTCTGTGTGGCAGCGAATGCAGTTCCAAGGGACAGTGAAAACCAGCTAGAGCTTTCAGTGCTGGCAGCTTTCCTGTGGGCGCAATCTCTGGACGTTTCCAATTTGGCAGCCGGGCTCTGCCACAGAGAGATACAGAATGTTGCCCTCTTACCAAGCAATGCTTTAGCTGAGCGCGAATGTCTGTGTGGCAGCGAATGCAGTTCCAAGGGACAGTGAAAACCAGCTACAGTTTTCAGTACTGGCAGCTTTCCTGTGGGCGCAATCTCTGGACGTTTCCAATTTGGCAGCCGGGCTCTGCCAGAGAGAGATACAGAGTGTTGCCCCATTACCAAGCAATGCTTTAGCAGAGCGCGAATGTCTGTGTGGCAGCGAATGCAGTTCCAAGGGACAGTGAAAACCAGCTAGAGCTTTCACTGCTGGCAGCTTTCCTGTGGGCGCAATCTCTGGACGTTTCCAATTTGGCAGCCGGGCTCTGCCAGAGAGAGATACATAGTGTTGCCCAATTAGGAAGCAAATTTTTAGCAGAGCGTGAATATCTGTGTGGCAGCGAATGCAGTTCCAAGGGACAGTGAAAACCAGCTAGAGCTTTCAGTGCTGGCAGCTTTCCTGTGGGCGCAATCTCTGGACGTTTCCAATTTGGCAGCCGGGCTCTGCCAGAGAGAGATACAGAGTGTTGCCCAATTAGGAAGCAATGCTTTAGCAGAGCGCGAATGTCTGTGTGGCAGCGAATGCAGTTCCAAGGGACAGTGAAAACCAGCTAGAGCTTTCAGTGCTGGCAGCTGTCCTGTGGGCGCAATCTCTGGACGTTTCCAATTTGGCAGCCGGGCTCTGCCAGAGAGAGATACAGAGTGTTGCCCCATTACCAAGCAATGCTTTAGCAGAGCGCGAATGTCTGTGTGGCAGCGAATGCAGTTCCAAGGGACAGTGAAAACCAGCTAGAGCTTTCAGTGCTGGCAGCTTTCCTGTGGGCGCAGTCTCTGGACGTTTCCAATTTGGCAGCCGGGCTCTGCCAGAGAGAGATACAGAATGTTGCCCCCTTTCCAAGCAATGCTTTAGCTGAGTGCGAATGTCTGTGTGGCAGCGAATGCAGTTCCAAGGGACAGTGAAAACCAGCTAGAGCTTTCAGTGCTGGCAGCTTTCCTGTGGGCGCAATCTCTGGACGTTTCCAATTTGGCAGCCGGGTTCTGCCACAGAGACATACAGAATGTTGCCCTCTTACCAAGCAATGCTTTAGCTGAGCGCGAATGTCTGTGTGGCAGCGAATGCAGTTCCAAGGGACAGTGAAAACCAGCTACAGTTTTCAGTACTGGCAGCTTTCCTGTGGGCGCAATCTCTGGACGTTTCCAATTTGGCAGCCGGGCTCTGCCAGAGAGAGATACAGAGTGTTGCCCCATTACCAAGCAATGCTTTAGCAGAGCGCGAATGTCTGTGTGGCAGCGAATGCAGTTCCAAGGGACAGTGAAAACCAGCTAGAGCTTTCAGTGCTGGCAGCTTTCCTGTGGGCGCAATCTCTGGACGTTTCCAATTTGGCAGCCGGGCTCTGCCAGAGAGAGATACAGAGTGTTGCCCCATTACGAAGCAATGCTTTAGCTGAGCGCGAATGTCTGTGTGGCAGCGAATGCAGTTCCAAGGGACAGTGAAAACCAGCTAGAGCTTTCAGTGCTGGCAGCTTTCCTGTGGGCGCAATCTCTGGACGTTTCCAATTTGGCAGCCGGGCTCTGCCAGAGAGAGATACAGAGTGTTGCCCCATTACGAAGCAATGCTTTAGCAGAGCGCGAATGTCTGTGTGGCAGCGAATGCAGTTCCAAGGGACAGTGAAAACCAGCTAGAGCTTTCAGTGCTGGCAGCTTTCCTGTGGGCGCAATCTCTGGACGTTTCCAATTTGGCAGCCGCGCTCTGCCAGAGAGAGATACAGAGTGTTGCCCCTTTACGAAGCAATGCTTTGGCAGAGCGCGAATGTCTGTGTGGCAGCGAATGCAGTTCCAAGGGACAGTGAAAACCAGCTACAGTTTTCAGTACTGGCAGCTTTCCGGTGGGCGCAATCTCTGGACGTTTCCAATTTGGCAGCCGGGCTCTGCCAGAGAGAGATACAGAGTGTTGCCCCATTAGGAAGCAATGCTTTAGCAGAGCGCGAATGTCTGTGTGGCAGCGAATGCAGTTCCAAGGGACAGTGAAAACCAGCTAGATCTTTCAGTGCTGGCAGCTTTCCTGTGGGCGCAATCTCTGGACATTTCCAATTTGGCAGCCGGGCTCTGCCAGAGAGAGATACAGAATGTTGCCCCCTTACCAAGCAATGCTTTAGCAGAGCGCGAATGTCTGTGTGGCAGCGAATGCAGTTCCAAGGGACAGTGAAAACCAGCTAGAGCTTTCAGTGCTGGCAGCTTTCCTGTGGGCGCAATCTCTGGACGTTTCCAATTTGGCAGCCGGGCTCTGCCAGAGAGAGATACAGAGTGTTGCCCCATTACGAAGCAATGCTTTAGCAGAGCGCGAATGTCTGTGTGGCAGCGAATGCAGTTCCAAGGGACAGTGAAAACCAGCTAGAGCTTTCAGTGCTGGCAGCTTTCCTGTGGGCGCAATCTCTGGACGTTTCCAATTTGGCAGCCGGGCTCTGCCAGAGAGAGAGACAGAGTGTTGCCCCATTAGGAAGCAATGCTTTAGCAGAGCGTGAATGTCTGTGTGGCAGCGAATGCAGTTCCAAGGCACAGTGAAAACCAGCTAGAGCTTTCAGTGCTGGCAGCTTTCCTGTGGGTGCAATCTCTGGACGTTTCCAATTTGGCAGCCGGGCTCTGCCAGAGAGAGATACAGAATGTTGCCCCCTTACCAAGCAACGCTTTAGCTGAGCGCGAATGTCTGTGTGGCAGCGAATGCAGTTCCAAGGGACAGTGAAAACCAGCTACAGTTTTCAGTGCTGGCAGCTTTCCTGTGGGCGCAATCTCTGGACGTTTCCAATTTGGCAGCCGGGCTCTGCCAGAGAGAGATACAGAATGTTGCCCCATTACGAAGCAATGCTTTAGCAGAGCGCGAATGTCTGTGTGGCAGCGAATGCAGTTCCAAGGGACAGTGAAAACCAGCTAGAGCTTTCAGTGCTGGCAGCTTTCCTGTGGGTGCAATCTCTGGACGTTTCCAATTTGGCAGCCGGGCTCTGCCAGAGAGAGATACAGAGTGTTGCCCCATTACGAAGCAATGCTTTAGCAGAGCGCGAATGTCTGTGTGGCAGCGAATGCAGTTCCAAGGGACAGTGAAAACCAGCTAGAGCTTTCAGTGCTGGCAGCTTTCCTGTGGGCGCAATCTCTGGACGTTTCCAATTTGGCAGCCGGGCTCTGCCAGAGAGAGATACAGAGTGTTGCCCCATTACGAAGCAAATTTTTAGCAGAGCGTGAATATCTGTGTGGCAGCGAATGCAGTTCCAAGGGACAGTGAAAACCAGCTAGAGCTTTCAGTGCTGGCAGCTTTCCTGTGGGCGCAATCTCTGGACGTTTCCAATTTGGCAGCCGGGCTCTGCCAGAGAGAGATACAGAGTGTTGCCCCATTACGAAGCAATGCTTTAGCAGAGCGCGAATGTCTGTGTGGCAGCGAATGCAGTTCCAAGGGACAGTGAAAACCAGCTAGAGCTTTCAGTGCTGGCAGCTTTCCTGTGGGTGCCATCTCTGGACGTTTCCAATTTGGCAGCCGGGCTCTGCCACAGAGAGATACAGAGTGTTGCCCCATTACGAAGCAATGCTTTAGCAGAGCGCGAATGTCTGTGTGGCAGCGAATGCAGTTCCAAGGGACAGTGAAAACCAGCTAGAGCTTTCAGTGCTGGCAGCTTTCCTGTGGGTGCAATCTCTGGACGTTTCCAATTTGGCAGCCGGGCTCTGCCAGAGAGAGATACAGACTGTTGCCCCATTACCAAGCAATGCTTTAGCAGAGCGCGAATGTCTGTGTGGCAGCGAATGCAGTTCCAAGGGACAGTGAAAACCAGCTAGAGCTTTCAGTGCTGGCAGCTTTCCTGTGGGCGCAATCTCTGGACGTTTCCAATTTGGCAGCCGGGCTCTGCCAGAGAGAGATACAGAGTGTTGCCCCATTACGAAGCAATGCTTTAGCAGAGCGCGAATGTCTGTGTGGCAGCGAATGCAGTTCCAAGGGACAGTGAAAACCAGCTAGAGCTTTCAGTGCTGGCAGCTTTCCTGTGGGCGCAATCTCTGGACGTTTCCAATTTGGCAGCCGGGCTCTGCCAGAGAGAGATACAGAGTGTTGCCCCATTACGAAGCAATGCTTTAGCAGAGCGCGAATGTCTGTGTGGCAGCGAATGCAGTTCCAAGGGACAGTGAAAACCAGCTAGAGCTTTCAGTGCTGGCAGCTTTCCTGTGGGCGCAATCTCTGGACGTTTCCAATTTGGCAGCCGGGCTCTGCCAGAGAGAGATACAGAGTGTTGCCCCATTACGAAGCAATGCTTTAGCAGAGCGCGAATGTCTGTGTGGCAGCGAATGCAGTTCCAAGGGACAGTGAAAACCAGCTAGAGCTTTCAGTGCTGGCAGCTTTCCTGTGGGCGCAATCTCTGGACGTTTCCAATTTGGCAGCCGGGCTCTGCCAGAGAGAGATACAGAATGTTGCCCCATTACGAAGCAATGCTTTAGCAGAGCGCGAATGTCTGTGTGGCAGCGAATGCAGCTCCAAGGGACAGTGAAAACCAGCTAGAGCTTTCAGTGCTGGCAGCTTTCCTGTGGGCGCAATCTCTGGACGTTTCCAATTTGGCAGCCGGGCTCTGCCAGAGAGATACAGAATGTTGCCCCATTACGAAGCAATGCTTTAGCAGAGCGCGAATGTCTGTGTGGCAGCGAATGCAGCTCCAAGGGACAGTGAAAACCAGCTAGAGCTTTCAGTGCTGGCAGCTTTCCTGTGGGCGCAATCTCTGGACGTTTCCAATTTACCAGCCGGGCTCTGCCAGAGAGAGATACAGAGTGTTGCCCCATTACGAAGCAATGCTTTAGCAGAGCGCGAATGTCTGTGTGGCAGCGAATGCAGTTCCAAGGGACAGTGAAAACCAGCTAGAGCTTTCAGTGCTGGCAGCTTTCCTGTGGGCGCAATCTCTGGACGTTTCCAATTTGGCAGCCGGGCTCTGCCAGAGAGAGATACAGAGTGTTGCCCCATTACGAAGCAATGCTTTAGCAGAGCGCGAATGTCTGTGTGGCAGCGAATGCAGTTCCAAGGGACAGTGAAAACCAGCTAGAGCTTTCAGTGCTGGCAGCTTTCCTGTGGGCGCAATCTCTGGACGTTTCCAATTTGGCAGCCGGGCTCTGCCAGAGAGATACAGAATGTTGCCCCATTACGAAGCAATGCTTTAGCAGAGCGCGAATGTCTGTGTGGCAGCGAATGCAGTTCCAAGGGACAGTGAAAACCAGCTAGAGCTTTCAGTGCTGGCAGCTTTCCTGTGGGCGCAATCTCTGGACGTTTCCAATTTGGCAGCCGGGCTCTGCCAGAGAGAGATACACAGTGTTGCCCCATTACGAAGCAATGCTTTAGCAGAGCGCGAATGTCTGTGTGGCAGCGAATGCAGTTCCAAGGGACAGTGAAAACCAGCTAGAGCTTTCAGTGCTGGCAGCTTTCCTGTGGGCGCAATCTCTGGACGTTTCCAATTTGGCAGCCGGGCTCTGCCAGAGAGAGATACAGAGTGTTGCCCCATTACCAAGCAATGCTTTAGCAGAGCGCGAATGTCTGTGTGGCAGCGAATGCAGTTCCAAGGGACAGTGAAAACCAGCTAGAGCTTTCAGTGCTGGCAGCTTTCCTGTGGGCGCAATCTCTGGACGTTTCCAATTTGGCAGCCGGGCTCTGCCAGAGAGAGATACAGAGTGTTGCCCCATTACGAAGCAATGCTTTAGCAGAGCGCGAATGTCTGTGTGGCAGCGAATGCAGTTCCAAGGGACAGTGAAAACCAGCTAGAGCTTTCAGTGCTGGCAGCTTTCCTGTGGGCGCAATCTCTGGACGTTTCCAATTTGGCAGCCGGGCTCTGCCAGAGAGAGATACAGAGTGTTGCCCCCTTACCAAGCAATGCTTTAGCAGAGCGCGAATGTCTGTGTGGCAGCGAATGCAGCTCCAAGGGACAGTGAAAACCAGCTAGAGCTTTCAGTGCTGGCAGCTTTCCTGTGGGCGCAATCTCTGGACGTTTCCAATTTGGCAGCCGGGCTCTGCCAGAGAGATACAGAATGTTGCCCCATTACGAAGCAATGCCTTATCAGAGCGCGAATGTCTGTGTGGCAGCGAATGCAGTTCCAAGGGACAGTGAAAACCAGCTAGAGCTTTCAGTGCTGGCAGCTTTCCTGTGGGCGCAATCTCTGGACGTTTCCAATTTGGCAGCCGGGCTCTGCCAGAGAGAGATACAGAGTGTTGCCCCATTAGGAAGCAATGCCTTAGCAGAGCGCGAATGTCTGTGTGGCAGCGAATGCAGTTCCAAGGGACAGTGAAAACCAGCTAGAGCTTTCAGTGCTGGCAGCTTTCCTGTGGGCGCAATCTCTGGACGTTTCCAATTTACCAGCCGGGCTCTGCCAGAGAGAGATACAGAGTGTTGCCCCATTACGAAGCAATGCTTTAGCAGAGCGCGAATGTCTGTGTGGCAGCGAATGCAGTTCCAAGGGACAGTGAAAACCAGCTAGAGCTTTCAGTGCTGGCAGCTTTCCTGTGGGCGCAATCTCTGGACGTTTCCAATTTGGCAGCCGGGCTCTGCCAGAGAGAGATACACAGTGTTGCCCCATTACGAAGCAATGCTTTAGCAGAGCACGAATGTCTGTGTGGCAGCGAATGCAGTTCCAAGGGACAGTGAAAACCAGCTAGAGCTTTCAGTGCTGGCAGCTTTCCTGTGGGCGCAATCTCTGGACGTTTCCAATTTGGCAGCCGGGCTCTGCCAGAGAGAGATACAGAGTGTTGCCCCATTAGGAAGTAATGCTTTAGCAGAGCGCGAATGTCTGTGTGGCAGCGAATGCAGTTCCAAGGGACAGTGAAAACCAGCTAGAGCTTTCAGTGCTGGCAGCTTTCCTGTGGGCGCAATCTCTGGACGTTTCCAATTTGGCAGCCGGGCTCTGCCAGAGAGAGATACAGAGTGTTGCCCCATTAGGAAGCAATGCTTTAGCAGAGCGCGAATGTCTGTGTGGCAGCGAATGCAGTTCCAAGGGACAGTGAAAACCAGCTAGAGCTTTCAGTGCTGGCAGCTTTCCTGTGGGCGCAATCTCTGGACGTTTCCAATTTGGCAGCCGGGCTCTGCCAGAGAGAGATACAGAGTGTTGCCCCATTAGGAAGCAATGCTTTAGCAGAGCGTGAATGTCTGTGTGGCAGCGAATGCAGTTCCAAGGGACAGTGAAAACCAGCTAGAGCTTTCAGTGCTGGCAGCTTTCCTGTGGGCGCAATCTCTGGACGTTTCCAATTTGGCAGCCGGGCTCTGCCAGAGAGAGATACAGAATGTTGCCCCATTACGAAGCAATGCTTTAGCAGAGCGCGAATGTCTGTGTGGCAGCGAATGCAGCTCCAAGGGACAGTGAAAACCAGCTAGAGCTTTCAGTGCTGGCAGCTTTCCTGTGGGCGCAATCTCTGGACGTTTCCAATTTGGCAGCCGGGCTCTGCCAGAGAGAGATACAGAATGTTGCCCCCTTTCCAAGCAATGCTTTAGCTGAGCGCGAATGTCTGTGTGGCAGCGAATGCAGTTCCAAGGGACAGTGAAAACCAGCTAGAGCTTTCAGTGCTGGCAGCTTTCCTGTGGGCGCAATCTCTGGACGTTTCCAATTTGGCAGCCGGGCTCTGCCAGAGAGAGATACAGAGTGTTGCCCCATTAGGAAGCAATGCTTTAGCAGAGCGCGAATGTCTGTGTGGCAGCGAATGCAGTTCCAAGGGACAGTGAAAACCAGCTAGAGCTTTCAGTGCTGGCAGCTTTCCTGTGGGCGCAATCTCTGGACGTTTCCAATTTGGCAGCCGGGCTCTGCCAGAGAGAGATACAGTGTTGCCCCATTACGAAGCAATGCTTTAGCAGAGCGCGAATGTCTGTGTGGCAGCGAATGCAGTTCCAAGGGACAGTGAAAACCAGCTAGAGCTTTCAGTGCTGGCAGCTTTCCTGTGGGCGCAGTCTCTGGACGTTTCCAATTTGGCAGCCGGGCTCTGCCAGAGAGAGATACAGAGTGTTGCCCCATTAGGAAGCAATGCTTTAGCAGAGCGCGAATGTCTGTGTGGCAGCGAATGCAGTTCCAAGGGACAGTGAAAACCAGCTAGAGCTTTCAGTGCTGGCAGCTTTCCTGTGGGAACAATCTCTGGACGTTTCCAATTTGGCAGCCGGGCTCTGCCAGAGAGAGATACAGAGTGTTGCCCCATTAGGAAGCAATGCTTTAGCAGAGCGCGAATGTCTGTGTGGCAGCGAATGCAGTTCCAAGGGACAGTGAAAACCAGCTAGAGCTTTCAGTGCTGGCAGCTTTCCTGTGGGCGCAATCTCTGGACGTTTCCAATTTGGCAGCCGGGCTCTGCCAGAGAGAGATACAGAGTGTTGCCCCATTACGAAGCAATGCTTTAGCAGAGCACGAATGTCTGTGTGGCAGCGAATGCAGTTCCAAGGGACAGTGAAAACCAGCTAGAGCTTTCAGTGCTGGCAGCTTTCCTGTGGGCGCAATCTCTGGACGTTTCCAATTTGGCAGCCGGGCTCTGCCAGAGAGAGATACAGAGTGTTGCCCCATTAGGAAGCAATGCTTTAGCAGAGCGCGAATGTCTGTGTGGCAGCGAATGCAGTTCCAAGGGACAGTGAAAACCAGCTAGAGCTTTCAGTGCTGGCAGCTTTCCTGTGGGCGCAATCTCTGGACGTTTCCAATTTGGCAGCCGGGCTCTGCCAGAGAGAGATACAGAGTGTTGCCCCATTACGAAGCAATGCTTTAGCAGAGCACGAATGTCTGTGTGGCAGCGAATGCAGTTCCAAGGGACAGTGAAAACCAGCTAGAGCTTTCAGTGCTGGCAGCTTTCCTGTGGGCGCAATCTCTGGACGTTTCCAATTTGGCAGCCGGGCTCTGCCAGAGAGAGATACAGAGTGTTGCCCCATTACGAAGCAATGCTTTAGCAGAGCGTGAATGTCTGTGTGGCAGCGAATGCAGTTCCAAGGGACAGTGAAAACCAGCTAGAGCTTTCAGTGCTGGCAGCTTTCCTGTGGGCGCAATCTCTGGACGTTTCCAATTTGGCAGCCGGGCTCTGCCAGAGACAGATACAGAATGTTGCCCCATTACGAAGCAATGCTTTAGCAGAGCGCGAATGTCTGTGTGGCAGCGAATGCAGCTCCAAGGGACAGTGAAAACCAGCTAGAGCTTTCAGTGCTGGCAGCTTTCCTGTGGGCGCAATCTCTGGACGTTTCCAATTTGGCAGCCGGGCTCTGCCAGAGAGAGATACAGAGTGTTGCCCAATTAGGAAGCAAAGTTTTAGCAGAGCGTGAATATCTGTGTGGCAGCGAATGCAGTTCCAAGGGACAGTGAAAACCAGCTAGAGCTTTCAGTGCTGGCAGCTTTCCTGTGGGCGCAATCTCTGGACGTTTCCAATTTGGCAGCCGGGCTCTGCCAGAGAGAGATACAGAGTGTTGCCCCATTACGAAGCAATGCTTTAGCTGAGCGCGAATGTCTGTGTGGCAGCGAATGCAGTTCCAAGGGACAGTGAAAACCAGCTAGAGCTTTCAGTGCTGGCAGCTTTCCTGTGGGCGCAATCTCTGGACGTTTCCAATTTGGCAGCCGGGCTCTGCCAGAGAGAGATACAGAGTGTTGCCCCCTTACCAAGCAATGCTTTAGCTGAGCGCGAATGTCTGTGTGGCAGCGAATGCAGTTCCAAGGGACAGTGAAAACCAGCTAGAGCTTTCAGTGCTGGCAGCTTTCCTGTGGGCGCAGTCTCTGGACGTTTCCAATTTGGCAGCCGGGCTCTGCCAGAGAGAGATACAGAGTGTTGCCCCATTAGGAAGCAATGCTTTAGCAGAGCGCGAATGTCTGTGTGGCAGCGAATGCAGTTCCAAGGGACAGTGAAAACCAGCTAGAGCTTTCAGTGCTGGCAGCTTTCCTGTGGGCGCAATCTCTGGACGTTTCCAATTTGGCAGCCGGGCTCTGCCAGAGAGAGATACAGAGTGTTGCCCCATTACGAAGCAATGCCTTAGCAGAGCGCGAATGTCTGTGTGGCAGCGAATGCAGTTCCAAGGGACAGTGAAAACCAGCTAGAGCTTTCAGTGCTGGCAGCTTTCCTGTGGGCGCAATCTCTGGACGTTTCCAATTTGGCAGCCGGGCTCTGCCAGAGAGAGATACAGAGTGTTGCCCCATTACCAAGCAATGCTTTAGCAGAGCGCGAATGTCTGTGTGGCAGCGAATGCAGTTCCAAGGGACAGTGAAAACCAGCTAGAGCTTTCAGTGCTGGCAGCTTTCCTGTGGGCGCAATCTCTGGACGTTTCCAATTTGGCAGCCGGGCTCTGCCAGAGAGAGATACAGAGTGTTGCCCCATTACGAAGCAATGCCTTAGCAGAGCGCGAATTTCTGTGTGGCAGCGAATGCAGTTCCAAGGGACAGTGAAAACCAGCTAGAGCTTTCAGTGCTGGCAGCTTTCCTCTGGGCGCAATCTCTGGACGTTTCCAATTTGGCAGCCGGGCTCTGCCAGAGAGAGATACAGAGTGTTGCCCCCTTACCAAGCAATGCTTTAGCTGAGCGCGAATGTCTGTGTGGCAGCGAATGCAGTTCCAAGGGACAGTGAAAACCAGCTAGAGCTTTCAGTGCTGGCAGCTTTCCTGTGGGCGCAATCTCTGGACGTTTCCAATTTGGCAGCCGGGCTCTGCCAGAGAGAGATACAGAGTGTTGCCCCATTACGAAGCAATGCTTTAGCAGAGCGTGAATATCTGTGTGGCAGCGAATGCAGTTCCAAGGGACAGTGAAAACCAGCTAGAGCTTTCAGTGCTGGCAGCTTTCCTGTGGGCGCAATCTCTGGACGTTTCCAATTTGGCAGCCGGGCTCTGCCAGAGAGAGATACAGAGTGTTGCCCCATTACGAAGCAATGCCTTAGCAGAGCGCGAATGTCTGTGTGGCAGCGAATGCAGTTCCAAGGGACAGTGAAAACCAGCTAGAGCTTTCAGTGCTGGCAGCTTTCCTGTGGGCGCAATCTCTGGACGTTTCCAATTTGGCAGCCGGGCTCTGCCAGAGAGAGATACAGAGTGTTGCCCCATTAGGAAGCAATGCTTTAGCAGAGCGCGAATGTCTGTGTGGCAGCGAATGCAGTTCCAAGGGACAGTGAAAACCAGCTAGAGCTTTCAGTGCTGGCAGCTTTCCTGTGGGCGCAATCTCTGGACGTTTCCAATTTGGCAGCCGGGCTCTGCCAGAGAGAGATACAGAGTGTTGCCCCATTACGAAGCAATGCTTTAGCAGAGCGCAAATGTCTGTGTGGCAGCGAATGCAGTTCCAAGGGACAGTGAAAACCAGCTAGAGCTTTCAGTGCTGGCAGCTTTCCTGTGGGCGCAATCTCTGGACGTTTCCAATTTGGCAGCCGGGCTCTGCCAGAGAGAGATACAGAGTGTTGCCGCATTACGAAGCAATGCCTTAGCAGAGCGCGAATGTCTGTGTGGCAGCGAATGCAGTTCCAATGGACAGTGAAAACCAGCTAGAGCTTTCAGTGCTGGCAGCTTTCCTGTGGGCGCAATCTCTGGACGTTTCCAATTTGGCAGCCGGGCTCTGCCAGAGAGAGATACAGAGTGTTGCCCCATTACGAAGCAATGCTTTAGCAGAGCGCGAATGTCTGTGTGGCAGCGAATGCAGTTCCAAGGGACAGTGAAAACCAGCTAGAGCTTTCAGTGCTGGCAGCTTTCCTGTGGGCGCAGTCTCTGGACGTTTCCAATTTGGCAGCCGGGCTCTGCCAGAGAGAGATACAGAGTGTTGCCCCATTAGGAAGCAATGCTTTAGCAGAGCGCGAATGTCTGTGTGGCAGCGAATGCAGTTCCAAGGGACAGTGAAAACCAGCTAGAGCTTTCAGTGCTGGCAGCTTTCCTGTGGGCGCAATCTCTGGACGTTTCCAATTTGGCAGCCGGGCTCTGCCAGAGAGAGATACAGAGTGTTGCCCCATTACGAAGCAATGCTTTAGCAGAGCGCGAATGTCTGTGTGGCAGCGAATGCAGTTCCAAGGGACAGTGAAAACCAGCTAGAGCTTTCAGTGCTGGCAGCTTTCCTGTGGGCGCAATCTCTGGACGTTTCCAATTTGGCAGCCGGGCTCTGCCAGAGAGAGATACAGAGTGTTGCCCCATTACGAAGCAATGCTTTAGCAGAGCGCGAATGTCTGTGTGGCAGCGAATGCAGTTCCAAGGGACAGTGAAAACCAGCTAGAGCTTTCAGTGCTGGCAGCTTTCCTGTGGGCGCAATCTCTGGACGTTTCCAATTTGGCAGCCGGGCTCTGCCAGAGAGAGATACAGAGTGTTGCCCCCTTACCAAGCAATGCTTTAGCAGAGCGCGAATGTCTGTGTGGCAGCGAATGCAGTTCCAAGGGACAGTGAAAACCAGCTAGAGCTTTCAGTGCTGGCAGCTTTCCTGTGGGCGCAATCTCTGGACGTTTCCAATTTGGCAGCCGGGCTCTGCCAGAGAGAGATACAGAGTGTTGCCCCATTACGAAGCAATGCCTTAGCAGAGCGCGAATTTCTGTGTGGCAGCGAATGCAGTTCCAAGGGACAGTGAAAACCAGCTAGAGCTTTCAGTGCTGGCAGCTTTCCTCTGGGCGCAATCTCTGGACGTTTCCAATTTGGCAGCCGGGCTCTGCCAGAGAGAGATACAGAGTGTTGCCCCCTTACCAAGCAATGCTTTAGCTGAGCGCGAATGTCTGTGTGGCAGCGAATGCAGTTCCAAGGGACAGTGAAAACCAGCTAGAGCTTTCAGTGCTGGCAGCTTTCCTGTGGGCGCAATCTCTGGACGTTTCCAATTTGGCAGCCGGGCTCTGCCAGAGAGAGATACAGAGTGTTGCCCCATTAGGAAGCAATGCTTTAGCAGAGCGCGAATGTCTGTGTGGCAGCGAATGCAGTTCCAAGGGACAGTGAAAACCAGCTAGAGCTTTCAGTGCTGGCAGCTTTCCTGTGGGCGCAATCTCTGGACGTTTCCAATTTGGCAGCCGGGCTCTGCCAGAGAGAGATACAGAATGTTGCCCCATTACGAAGCAATGCCTTAGCAGAGCGCGAATGTCTGTGTGGCAGCGAATGCAGTTCCAAGGGACAGTGAAAACCAGCTAGAGCTTTCAGTGCTGGCAGCTTTCCTGTGGGCGCAATCTCTGGACGTTTCCAATTTGGCAGCCGGGCTCTGCCAGAGAGAGATACAGAGTGTTGCCCCATTACGAAGCAATGCTTTAGCTGAGCGCGAATGTCTGTGTGGCAGCGAATGCAGTTCCAAGGGACAGTGAAAACCAGCTAGAGCTTTCAGTGCTGGCAGCTTTCCTGTGGGCGCAATCTCTGGACGTTTCCAATTTGGCAGCCGGGCTCTGCCAGAGAGAGATACAGAGTGTTGCCCCATTACGAAGCAATGCTTTAGCAGAGCGCAAATGTCTGTGTGGCAGCGAATGCAGTTCCAAGGGACAGTGAAAACCAGCTAGAGCTTTCAGTGCTGGCAGCTTTCCTGTGGGCGCAATCTCTGGACGTTTCCAATTTGGCAGCCGGGCTCTGCCAGAGAGAGATACAGAGTGTTGCCCCATTACGAAGCAATGCTTTAGCAGAGCGCGAATGTCTGTGTGGCAGCGAATGCAGTTCCAAGGGACAGTGAAAACCAGCTAGAGCTTTCAGTGCTGGCAGCTTTCCTGTGGGCGCAATCTCTGGACGTTTCCAATTTGGCAGCCGGGCTCTGCCAGAGAGAGATACAGAGTGTTGCCCCATTACGAAGCAATGCTTTAGCTGAGCGCGAATGTCTGTGTGGCAGCGAATGCAGTTCCAAGGGACAGTGAAAACCAGCTAGAGCTTTCAGTGCTGGCAGCTTTCCTGTGGGCGCAATCTCTGGACGTTTCCAATTTGGCAGCCGGGCTCTGCCAGAGAGAGATACAGAGTGTTGCCCCCTTACCAAGCAATGCTTTAGCTGAGCGCGAATGTCTGTGTGGCAGCGAATGCAGTTCCAAGGGACAGTGAAAACCAGCTAGAGCTTTCAGTGCTGGCAGCTTTCCTGTGGGCGCAATCTCTGGACGTTTCCAATTTGGCAGCCGGGCTCTGCCAGAGAGAGATACAGAGTGTTGCCCCATTACGAAGCAATGCTTTAGCTGAGCGCGAATGTCTGTGTGGCAGCGAATGCAGTTCCAAGGGACAGTGAAAACCAGCTAGAGCTTTCAGTGCTGGCAGCTTTCCTGTGGGCGCAATCTCTGGACGTTTCCAATTTGGCAGCCGGGCTCTGCCAGAGAGAGATACAGAGTGTTGCCCCATTACGAAGCAATGCCTTAGCAGAGCGCGAATGTCTGTGTGGCAGCGAATGCAGTTCCAAGGGACAGTGAAAACCAGCTAGAGCTTTCAGTGCTGGCAGCTTTCCTGTGGGCGCAATCTCTGGACGTTTCCAATTTGGCAGCCGGGCTCTGCCAGAGAGAGATACAGAGTGTTGCCCCATTACGAAGCAATGCTTTAGCAGAGCGCGAATGTCTGTGTGGCAGCGAATGCAGTTCCAAGGGACAGTGAAAACCAGCTAGAGCTTTCAGTGCTGGCAGCTTTCCTGTGGGCGCAATCTCTGGACGTTTCCAATTTGGCAGCCGGGCTCTGCCAGAGAGAGATACAGAGTGTTGCCCCATTACGAAGCAATGCTTTAGCAGAGCGCAAATGTCTGTGTGGCAGCGAATGCAGTTCCAAGGGACAGTGAAAACCAGCTAGAGCTTTCAGTGCTGGCAGCTTTCCTGTGGGCGCAATCTCTGGACGTTTCCAATTTGGCAGCCGGGCTCTGCCAGAGAGAGATACAGAGTGTTGCCGCATTACGAAGCAATGCCTTAGCAGAGCGCGAATGTCTGTGTGGCAGCGAATGCAGTTCCAATGGACAGTGAAAACCAGCTAGAGCTTTCAGTGCTGGCAGCTTTCCTGTGGGCGCAATCTCTGGACGTTTCCAATTTGGCAGCCGGGCTCTGCCAGAGAGAGATACAGAGTGTTGCCCCCTTACCAAGCAATGCTTTAGCTGAGCGCGAATGTCTGTGTGGCAGCGAATGCAGTTCCAAGGGACAGTGAAAACCAGCTAGAGCTTTCAGTGCTGGCAGCTTTCCTGTGGGCGCAATCTCTGGACGTTTCCAATTTGGCAGCCGGGCTCTGCCAGAGAGAGATACAGAGTGTTGCCCCATTACGAAGCAATGCTTTAGCAGAGCGCGAATGTCTGTGTGGCAGCGAATGCAGTTCCAAGGGACAGTGAAAACCAGCTAGAGCTTTCAGTGCTGGCAGCTTTCCTGTGGGCGCAGTCTCTGGACGTTTCCAATTTGGCAGCCGGGCTCTGCCAGAGAGAGATACAGAGTGTTGCCCCATTAGGAAGCAATGCTTTAGCAGAGCGCGAATGTCTGTGTGGCAGCGAATGCAGTTCCAAGGGACAGTGAAAACCAGCTAGAGCTTTCAGTGCTGGCAGCTTTCCTGTGGGCGCAATCTCTGGACGTTTCCAATTTGGCAGCCGGGCTCTGCCAGAGAGAGATACAGAGTGTTGCCCCATTACGAAGCAATGCTTTAGCAGAGCGCGAATGTCTGTGTGGCAGCGAATGCAGTTCCAAGGGACAGTGAAAACCAGCTAGAGCTTTCAGTGCTGGCAGCTTTCCTGTGGGCGCAATCTCTGGACGTTTCCAATTTGGCAGCCGGGCTCTGCCAGAGAGAGATACAGAGTGTTGCCCCATTACGAAGCAATGCTTTAGCAGAGCGCGAATGTCTGTGTGGCAGCGAATGCAGTTCCAAGGGACAGTGAAAACCAGCTAGAGCTTTCAGTGCTGGCAGCTTTCCTGTGGGCGCAATCTCTGGACGTTTCCAATTTGGCAGCCGGGCTCTGCCAGAGAGAGATACAGAGTGTTGCCCCCTTACCAAGCAATGCTTTAGCAGAGCGCGAATGTCTGTGTGGCAGCGAATGCAGTTCCAAGGGACAGTGAAAACCAGCTAGAGCTTTCAGTGCTGGCAGCTTTCCTGTGGGCGCAATCTCTGGACGTTTCCAATTTGGCAGCCGGGCTCTGCCAGAGAGAGATACAGAGTGTTGCCCCATTACGAAGCAATGCCTTAGCAGAGCGCGAATTTCTGTGTGGCAGCGAATGCAGTTCCAAGGGACAGTGAAAACCAGCTAGAGCTTTCAGTGCTGGCAGCTTTCCTCTGGGCGCAATCTCTGGACGTTTCCAATTTGGCAGCCGGGCTCTGCCAGAGAGAGATACAGAGTGTTGCCCCCTTACCAAGCAATGCTTTAGCTGAGCGCGAATGTCTGTGTGGCAGCGAATGCAGTTCCAAGGGACAGTGAAAACCAGCTAGAGCTTTCAGTGCTGGCAGCTTTCCTGTGGGCGCAATCTCTGGACGTTTCCAATTTGGCAGCCGGGCTCTGCCAGAGAGAGATACAGAGTGTTGCCCCATTAGGAAGCAATGCTTTAGCAGAGCGCGAATGTCTGTGTGGCAGCGAATGCAGTTCCAAGGGACAGTGAAAACCAGCTAGAGCTTTCAGTGCTGGCAGCTTTCCTGTGGGCGCAATCTCTGGACGTTTCCAATTTGGCAGCCGGGCTCTGCCAGAGAGAGATACAGAGTGTTGCCCCATTACGAAGCAATGCCTTAGCAGAGCGCGAATGTCTGTGTGGCAGCGAATGCAGTTCCAAGGGACAGTGAAAACCAGCTAGAGCTTTCAGTGCTGGCAGCTTTCCTGTGGGCGCAATCTCTGGACGTTTCCAATTTGGCAGCCGGGCTCTGCCAGAGAGAGATACAGAGTGTTGCCCCATTAGGAAGCAATGCTTTAGCAGAGCGCGAATGTCTGTGTGGCAGCGAATGCAGTTCCAAGGGACAGTGAAAACCAGCTAGAGCTTTCAGTGCTGGCAGCTTTCCTGTGGGCGCAATCTCTGGACGTTTCCAATTTGGCAGCCGGGCTCTGCCAGAGAGAGATACAGAGTGTTGCCCCATTACGAAGCAATGCTTTAGCAGAGCGCAAATGTCTGTGTGGCAGCGAATGCAGTTCCAAGGGACAGTGAAAACCAGCTAGAGCTTTCAGTGCTGGCAGCTTTCCTGTGGGCGCAATCTCTGGACGTTTCCAATTTGGCAGCCGGGCTCTGCCAGAGAGAGATACAGAGTGTTGCCGCATTACGAAGCAATGCCTTAGCAGAGAGCGAATGTCTGTGTGGCAGCGAATGCAGTTCCAATGGACAGTGAAAACCAGCTAGAGCTTTCAGTGCTGGCAGCTTTCCTGTGGGCGCAATCTCTGGACGTTTCCAATTTGGCAGCCGGGCTCTGCCAGAGAGAGATACAGAGTGTTGCCCCCTTACCAAGCAATGCTTTAGCTGAGCGCGAATGTCTGTGTGGCAGCGAATGCAGTTCCAAGGGACAGTGAAAACCAGCTAGAGCTTTCAGTGCTGGCAGCTTTCCTGTGGGCGCAATCTCTGGACGTTTCCAATTTGGCAGCCGGGCTCTGCCAGAGAGAGATACAGAATGTTGCCCCATTACGAAGCAATGCTTTAGCAGAGCGCGAATGTCTGTGTGGCAGCGAATGCAGTTCCAAGGGACAGTGAAAACCAGCTAGAGCTTTCAGTGCTGGCAGCTTTCCTGTGGGCGCAATCTCTGGACGTTTCCAATTTGGCAGCCGGGCTCTGCCAGAGAGAGATACAGAGTGTTGCCCCATTACGAAGCAATGCTTTAGCTGAGCGCGAATGTCTGTGTGGCAGCGAATGCAGTTCCAAGGGACAGTGAAAACCAGCTAGAGCTTTCAGTGCTGGCAGCTTTCCTGTGGGCGCAATCTCTGGACGTTTCCAATTTGGCAGCCGGGCTCTGCCAGAGAGAGATACAGAGTGTTGCCCCATTACGAAGCAATGCCTTAGCAGAGCGCGAATGTCTGTGTGGCAGCGAATGCAGTTCCAAGGGACAGTGAAAACCAGCTAGAGCTTTCAGTGCTGGCAGCTTTCCTGTGGGCGCAATCTCTGGACGTTTCCAATTTGGCAGCCGGGCTCTGCCAGAGAGAGATACAGAGTGTTGCCCCATTACGAAGCAATGCTTTAGCAGAGCGCGAATGTCTGTGTGGCAGCGAATGCAGTTCCAAGGGACAGTGAAAACCAGCTAGAGCTTTCAGTGCTGGCAGCTTTCCTGTGGGCGCAATCTCTGGACGTTTCCAATTTGGCAGCCGGGCTCTGCCAGAGAGAGATACAGAGTGTTGCCCCATTACGAAGCAATGCTTTAGAAGAGCGCAAATGTCTGTGTGGCAGCGAATGCAGTTCCAAGGGACAGTGAAAACCAGCTAGAGCTTTCAGTGCTGGCAGCTTTCCTGTGGGCGCAATCTCTGGACGTTTCCAATTTGGCAGCCGGGCTCTGCCAGAGAGAGATACAGAGTGTTGCCCCCTTACCAAGCAATGCTTTAGCTGAGCGCGAATGTCTGTGTGGCAGCGAATGCAGTTCCAAGGGACAGTGAAAACCAGCTAGAGCTTTCAGTGCTGGCAGCTTTCCTGTGGGCGCAATCTCTGGACGTTTCCAATTTGGCAGCCGGGCTCTGCCAGAGAGAGATACAGAGTGTTGCCCCATTACGAAGCAATGCCTTAGCAGAGCGCGAATGTCTGTGTGGCAGCGAATGCAGTTCCAAGGGACAGTGAAAACCAGCTAGAGCTTTCAGTGCTGGCAGCTTTCCTGTGGGCGCAATCTCTGGACGTTTCCAATTTGGCAGCCGGGCTCTGCCAGAGAGAGATACAGAGTGTTGCCCCCTTACCAAGCAATGCTTTAGCTGAGCGCGAATGTCTGTGTGGCAGCGAATGCAGTTCCAAGGGACAGTGAAAACCAGCTAGAGCTTTCCGTGCTGGCAGCTTTCCTGTGGGCGCAATCTCTGGACGTTTCCAATTTGGCAGCCGGGCTCTGCCAGAGAGAGATACAGAGTGTTGCCCCATTAGGAAGCAATGCTTTAGCAGAGCGCGAATGTCTGTGTGGCAGCGAATGCAGTTCCAAGGGACAGTGAAAACCAGCTAGAGCTTTCAGTGCTGGCAGCTTTCCTGTGGGCGCAATCTCTGGACGTTTCCAATTTGGCAGCCGGGCTCTGCCAGAGAGAGATACAGAGTGTTGCCCCCTTACCAAGCAATGCTTTAGCTGAGCGCGAATGTCTGTGTGGCAGCGAATGCAGTTCCAAGGGACAGTGAAAACCAGCTAGAGCTTTCAGTGCTGGCAGCTTTCCTGTGGGCGCAATCTCTGGACGTTTCCAATTTGGCAGCCGGGCTCTGCCAGAGAGAGATACAGAGTGTTGCCCCCTTACCAAGCAATGCTTTAGCTGAGCGCGAATGTCTGTGTGGCAGCGAATGCAGTTCCAAGGGACAGTGAAAACCAGCTAGAGCTTTCAGTGCTGGCAGCTTTCCTGTGGGCGCAATCTCTGGACGTTTCCAATTTGGCAGCCGGGCTCTGCCAGAGAGAGATACAGAGTGTTGCCCCATTACGAAGCAATGCCTTAGCAGAGCGCGAATGTCTGTGTGGCAGCGAATGCAGTTCCAAGGGACAGTGAAAACCAGCTAGAGCTTTCAGTGCTGGCAGCTTTCCTGTGGGCGCAATCTCTGGACGTTTCCAATTTGGCAGCCGGGCTCTGCCAGAGAGAGATACAGAGTGTTGCCCCCTTACCAAGCAATGCTTTAGCTGAGCGCGAATGTCTGTGTGGCAGCGAATGCAGTTCCAAGGGACAGTGAAAACCAGCTAGAGCTTTCCGTGCTGGCAGCTTTCCTGTGGGCGCAATCTCTGGACGTTTCCAATTTGGCAGCCGGGCTCTGCCAGAGAGAGATACAGAGTGTTGCCCCATTAGGAAGCAATGCTTTAGCAGAGCGCGAATGTCTGTGTGGCAGCGAATGCAGTTCCAAGGGACAGTGAAAACCAGCTAGAGCTTTCAGTGCTGGCAGCTTTCCTGTGGGCGCAATCTCTGGACGTTTCCAATTTGGCAGCCGGGCTCTGCCAGAGAGAGATACAGAATGTTGCCCCATTACGAAGCAATGCTTTAGCAGAGCGCAAATGTCTGTGTGGCAGCGAATGCAGTTCCAAGGGACAGTGAAAACCAGCTAGAGCTTTCAGTGCTGGCAGCTTTCCTGTGGGCGCAATCTCTGGACGTTTCCAATTTGGCAGCCGGGCTCTGCCAGAGAGAGATACAGAGTGTTGCCCCATTACGAAGCAATGCTTTAGCAGAGCGCAAATGTCTGTGTGGCAGCGAATGCAGTTCCAAGGGACAGTGAAAACCAGCTAGAGCTTTCAGTGCTGGCAGCTTTCCTGTGGGCGCAATCTCTGGACGTTTCCAATTTGGCAGCCGGGCTCTGCCAGAGAGAGATACAGAGTGTTGCCCCCTTACCAAGCAATGCTTTAGCTGAGCGCGAATGTCTGTGTGGCAGCGAATGCAGTTCCAAGGGACAGTGAAAACCAGCTAGAGCTTTCCGTGCTGGCAGCTTTCCTGTGGGCGCAATCTCTGGACGTTTCCAATTTGGCAGCCGGGCTCTGCCAGAGAGAGATACAGAGTGTTGCCCCATTACGAAGCAATGCTTTAGCAGAGCGCGAATGTCTGTGTGGCAGCGAATGCAGTTCCAAGGGACAGTGAAAACCAGCTAGAGCTTTCAGTGCTGGCAGCTTTCCTGTGGGCGCAATCTCTGGACGTTTCCAATTTGGCAGCCGGGCTCTGCCAGAGAGAGATACAGAATGTTGCCCCATTACGAAGCAATGCTTTAGCAGAGCGCGAATGTCTGTGTGGCAGCGAATGCAGTTCCAAGGGACAGTGAAAACCAGCTAGAGCTTTCAGTGCTGGCAGCTTTCCTGTGGGCGCAATCTCTGGACGTTTCCAATTTGGCAGCCGGGCTCTGCCAGAGAGAGATACAGAGTGTTGCCCCATTACGAAGCAATGCTTTAGAAGAGCGCAAATGTCTGTGTGGCAGCGAATGCAGTTCCAAGGGACAGTGAAAACCAGCTAGAGCTTTCAGCGCTGGCAGCTTTCCTGTGGGCGCAATCTCTGGACGTTTCCAATTTGGCAGCCGGGCTCTGCCAGAGAGAGATACAGAGTGTTGCCCCCTTACCAAGCAATGCTTTAGCTGAGCGCGAATGTCTGTGTGGCAGCGAATGCAGTTCCAAGGGACAGTGAAAACCAGCTAGAGCTTTCAGTGCTGGCAGCTTTCCTGTGGGCGCAATCTCTGGACGTTTCCAATTTGGCAGCCGGGCTCTGCCAGAGAGAGATACAGAGTGTTGCCCCATTACGAAGCAATGCCTTAGCAGAGCGCGAATGTCTGTGTGGCAGCGAATGCAGTTCCAAGGGACAGTGAAAACCAGCTAGAGCTTTCAGTGCTGGCAGCTTTCCTGTGGGCGCAATCTCTGGACGTTTCCAATTTGGCAGCCGGGCTCTGCCAGAGAGAGATACAGAGTGTTGCCCCCTTACCAAGCAATGCTTTAGCTGAGCGCGAATGTCTGTGTGGCAGCGAATGCAGTTCCAAGGGACAGTGAAAACCAGCTAGAGCTTTCCGTGCTGGCAGCTTTCCTGTGGGCGCAATCTCTGGACGTTTCCAATTTGGCAGCCGGGCTCTGCCAGAGAGAGATACAGAGTGTTGCCCCATTAGGAAGCAATGCTTTAGCAGAGCGCGAATGTCTGTGTGGCAGCGAATGCAGTTCCAAGGGACAGTGAAAACCAGCTAGAGCTTTCAGTGCTGGCAGCTTTCCTGTGGGCGCAATCTCTGGACGTTTCCAATTTGGCAGCCGGGCTCTGCCAGAGAGAGATACAGAATGTTGCCCCATTACGAAGCAATGCTTTAGCAGAGCGCAAATGTCTGTGTGGCAGCGAATGCAGTTCCAAGGGACAGTGAAAACCAGCTAGAGCTTTCAGTGCTGGCAGCTTTCCTGTGGGCGCAATCTCTGGACGTTTCCAATTTGGCAGCCGGGCTCTGCCAGAGAGAGATACAGAGTGTTGCCCCATTACGAAGCAATGCTTTAGCAGAGCGCAAATGTCTGTGTGGCAGCGAATGCAGTTCCAAGGGACAGTGAAAACCAGCTAGAGCTTTCAGTGCTGGCAGCTTTCCTGTGGGCGCAATCTCTGGACGTTTCCAATTTGGCAGCCGGGCTCTGCCAGAGAGAGATACAGAGTGTTGCCCCCTTACCAAGCAATGCTTTAGCTGAGCGCGAATGTCTGTGTGGCAGCGAATGCAGTTCCAAGGGACAGTGAAAACCAGCTAGAGCTTTCCGTGCTGGCAGCTTTCCTGTGGGCGCAATCTCTGGACGTTTCCAATTTGGCAGCCGGGCTCTGCCAGAGAGAGATACAGAGTGTTGCCCCATTAGGAAGCAATGCTTTAGCAGAGCGCGAATGTCTGTGTGGCAGCGAATGCAGTTCCAAGGGACAGTGAAAACCAGCTAGAGCTTTCAGTGCTGGCAGCTTTCCTGTGGGCGCAATGTCTGGACGTTTCCAATTTGGCAGCCGGGCTCTGCCAGAGAGAGATACAGAATGTTGCCCCATTACGAAGCAATGCTTTAGCAGAGCGCGAATGTCTGTGTGGCAGCGAATGCAGCTCCAAGGGACAGTGAAAACCAGCTAGAGCTTTCAGTGCTGGCAGCTTTCCTGTGGGCGCAATCTCTGGATGTTTCCAATTTGGCAGCCGGGCTCTGCCAGAGAGAGATACAGAGTGTTGCCCCATTACGAAGCAATGCTTTAGCAGAGCGCGAATGTCTGTGTGGCAGCGAATGCAGTTCCAAGGGACAGTGAAAACCAGCTAGAGCTTTCAGTGCTGGCAGCTTTCCTGTGGGCGCAATGTCTGGATGTTTCCAATTTGGCAGCCGGGCTCTGCCAGAGAGAGATACAGAGTGTTGCCCCATTAGGAAGCAATGCTTTAGCAGAGCGCGAATGTCTGTGTGGCAGCGAATGCAGTTCCAAGGGACAGTGAAAACCAGCTAGAGCTTTCAGTGCTGGCAGCTTTCCTGTGGGCGCAATCTCTGGACGTTTCCAATTTGGCAGCCGGGCTCTGCCAGAGAGAGATACAGAATGTTGCCCCATTACGAAGCAATGCCTTAGCAGAGCGCGAATGTCTGTGTGGCAGCGAATGCAGTTCCAAGGGGCAGTGAAAACCAGCTAGAGCTTTCAGTGCTGGCAGCTTTCCTGTGGGCGCAATCTCTGGACGTTTACAATTTGGCAGCCGGGCTCTGCCAGAGAGAGATACAGAGTGTTGCCCCCTTACCAAGCAATGCTTTAGCAGAGCGCGAATGTCTGTGTGGCAGCGAATGCAGTTCCAAGGGACAGTGAAAACCAGCTAGAGCTTTCAGTGCTGGCAGCTTTCCTGTGGGCGCAATCTCTGGACGTTTCCAATTTGGCAGCCGGGCTCTGCCAGAGAGAGATACAGAGTGTTGCCCCATTACGAAGCAATGCTTTAGCAGAGCGCGAATGTCTGTGTGGCAGCGAATGCAGTTCCAAGGGACAGTGAAAACCAGCTAGAGCTTTCAGTGCTGGCAGCTTTCCTGTGGGCGCAATCTCTGGACGTTTCCAATTTGGCAGCCGGGCTCTGCCAGAGAGAGATACAGAGTGTTGCCCCATTAGGAAGCAATGCTTTAGCTGAGCGCGAATGTCTGTGTGGCAGCGAATGCAGTTCCAAGGGACAGTGAAAACCAGCTAGAGCTTTCAGTGCTGGCAGCTTTCCTGTGGGCGCAATCTCTGGACGTTTCCAATTTGGCAGCCGGGCTCTGCCAGAGAGAGATACAGAGTGTTGCCCCATTACGAAGCAAAGCTTTAGCAGAGCGCGAATGTCTGTGTGGCAGCGAATGCAGTTCCAAGGGACAGTGAAAACCAGCTAGAGCTTTCAGTGCTGGCAGCTGTCCTGTGGGCTCAATGTCTGGACGTTTCCAATTTGGCAGCCGGGCTCTGCCACAGAGAGATACAGAGTGTTGCCCCCTTACCAAGCAATGCTATAGCTGAGCACGAATGTCTGTGTGGCAGCGAATGCAGTTCCAAGGGACAGTGAAAACCAGCTAGAGCTTTCAGTGCTGGCAGCTTTCCTGTGGGCGCAATCTCTGGACGTTTCCAATTTGGCAGCCGGGCTCTGCCAGAGAGAGATACAGAGTGTTGCCCCATTAGGAAGCAATGCTTTAGCAGAGCGCGAATGTCTGTGTGGCAGCGAATGCAGTTCCAAGGGACAGTGAAAACCAGCTAGAGCTTTCAGTGCTGGCAGCTTTCCTGTGGGCGCAATCTCTGGACGTTTCCAATTTGGCAGCCGGGCTCTGCCAGAGAGAGATACAGAATGTTGCCCCATTACGAAGCAATGCTTTAGCAGAGCGCGAATGTCTGTGTGGCAGCGAATGCAGTTCCAAGGGACAGTGAAAACCAGCTAGAGCTTTCAGTGCTGGCAGCTTTCCTGTGGGCGCAATGTCTGGACGTTTCCAATTTGGCAGCCGGGCTCTGCCAGAGAGAGATACAGAGTGTTGCCCCATTAGGAAGCAATGCTTTAGCAGAGCGCGAATGTCTGTGTGGCAGCGAATGCAGTTCCAAGGGACAGTGAAAACCAGCTAGAGCTTTCAGTGCTGGCAGCTTTCCTGTGGGCGCAATCTCTGGACGTTTCCAATTTGGCAGCCGGGCTCTGCCAGAGAGAGATACAGAATGTTGCCCCATTACGAAGCAATGCTTTAGCAGAGCGCGAATGTCTGTGTGGCAGCGAATGCAGTTCCAAGGGACAGTGAAAACCAGCTACAGTTTTCAGTGCTGGCAGCTTTCCTGTGGGCGCAATGTCTGGACGTTTCCAATTTGGCAGCCGGGCTCTGCCAGAGAGAGATACAGAGTGTTGCCCCATTACGAAGCAATGCTTTAGCAGAGCGCGAATGTCTGTGTGGCAGCGAATGCAGTTCCAAGGGACAGTGAAAACCAGCTAGAGCTTTCAGTGCTGGCAGCTTTCCTGTGGGCGCAATCTCTGGACGTTTCCAATTTGGCAGCCGGGCTCTGCCAGAGAGAGATACAGAGTGTTGCCCAATTAGGAAGCAATGCTTTAGCAGAGCGCGAATGTCTGTGTGGCAGCGAATGCAGTTCCAAGGGACAGTGAAAACCAGCTAGAGCTTTCAGTGCTGGCAGCTTTCCTGTGGGCGCAATCTCTGGACGTTTCCAATTTGGCAGCCGGGCTCTGCCAGAGAGAGATACAGAGTGTTGCCCCATTAGGAAGCAATGCTTTAGCAGAGCGCGAATGTCTGTGTGGCAGCGAATGCAGTTCCAAGGGACAGTGAAAACCAGCTAGAGCTTTCAGTGCTGGCAGCTGTCCTGTGGGCTCAATGTCTGGACGTTTCCAATTTGGCAGCCGGGCTCTGCCACAGAGAGATACAGAGTGTTGCCCCCTTACCAAGCAATGCTATAGCTGAGCACGAATGTCTGTGTGGCAGCGAATGCAGTTCCAAGGGACAGTGAAAACCAGCTAGAGCTTTCCGTGCTGGCAGCTTTCCTGTGGGCGCAATCTCTGGACGTTTCCAATTTGGCAGCCGGGCTCTGCCAGAGAGAGATACAGAATGTTGCCCCGTTACGAAGCAATGCTTTAGCAGAGCGCGAATGTCTGTGTGGCAGCGAATGCAGTTCCAAGGGACAGTGAAAACCAGCTAGAGCTTTCAGTGCTGGCAGCTTTCCTGTGGGCGCAATCTCTGGACGTTTCCAATTTGGCAGCCGGGCTCTGCCAGAGAGAGATACAGAGTGTTGCCCCATTAGGAAGCAATGCTTTAGCAGAGCGTGAATGTCTGTGTGGCAGCGAATGCAGTTCCAAGGGACAGTGAAAACCAGCTAGAGCTTTCAGTGCTGGCAGCTTTCCTGTGGGCGCAATGTCTGGATGTTTCCAATTTGGCAGCCGGGCTCTGCCAGAGAGAGATACAGAGTGTTGCCCCATTAGGAAGCAATGCTTTAGCAGAGCGCAAATGTCTGTGTGGCAGCGAATGCAGCTCCAAGGGACAGTGAAAACCAGCTAGAGCTTTCAGTGCTGGCAGCTTTCCTGTGGGCGCAATCTCTGGACGCTTCCAATTTGGCAGCCGGGCTCTGCCAGAGAGAGATACAGAGTGTTGCCCCATTAGGAAGCAATGCTTTAGCAGAGCGCGAATGTCTGTGTGGCAGCGAATGCAGTTCCAAGGGACAGTGAAAACCAGCTAGAGCTTTCAGTGCTGGCAGCTTTCCTGTGGGCGCAATCTCTGGACGTTTCCAATTTGGCAGCCGGGCTCTGCCAGAGAGAGATACAGAGTGTTGCCCCATTACGAAGCAATGCTTTAGCAGAGCGCGAATGTCTGTGTGGCAGCGAATGCAGTTCCAAGGGACAGTGAAAACCAGCTAGAGCTTTCAGTGCTGGCAGCTTTCCTGTGGGCGCAATCTCTGGACGTTTCCAATTTGGCAGCCGGGCTCTGCCAGAGAGAGATACAGAGTGTTGCCCCATTAGGAAGCAATGCTTTAGCAGAGCGCGAATGTCTGTGTGGCAGCGAATGCAGTTCCAAGGGACAGTGAAAACCAGCTAGAGCTTTCAGTGCTGGCAGCTTTCCTGTGGGCGCAATCTCTGGACGTTTCCAATTTGGCAGCCGGGCTCTGCCAGAGAGAGATACAGAATGTTGCCCCATTACGAAGCAATGCTTTAGCAGAGCGCGAATGTCTGTGTGGCAGCGAATGCAGTTCCAAGGGACAGTGAAAACCAGCTAGAGCTTTCAGTGCTGGCAGCTTTCCTGTGGGCGCAATGTCTGGACATTTCCAATTTGGCAGCCGGGCTCTGCCAGAGAGAGATACAGAGTATTGCCCCATTAGGAAGCAATGCTTTAGCAGAGCGCGAATGTCTGTGTGGCAGCGAATGCAGTTCCAAGGGACAGTGAAAACCAGCTAGAGCTTTCAGTGCTGGCAGCTGTCCTGTGGGCTCAATGTCTGGACGTTTCCAATTTGGCAGCCGGGCTCTGCCACAGAGAGATACAGAGTGTTGCCCCCTTACCAAGCAATGCTATAGCTGAGCACGAATGTCTGTGTGGCAGCGAATGCAGTTCCAAGGGACAGTGAAAACCAGCTAGAGCTTTCAGTGCTGGCAGCTTTCCTGTGGGCGCAATCTCTGGACGTTTCCAATTTGGCAGCCGGGCTCTGCCAGAGAGAGATACAGAATGTTGCCCCGTTACGAAGCAATGCTTTAGCAGAGCGCGAATGTCTGTGTGGCAGCGAATGCAGTTCCAAGGGACAGTGAAAACCAGCTAGAGCTTTCAGTGCTGGCAGCTTTCCTGTGGGCGCAATGTCTGGATGTTTCCAATTTGGCAGCCGGGCTCTGCCAGAGAGAGATACAGAGTGTTGCCCCATTAGGAAGCAATGCTTTAGCAGAGCGCGAATGTCTGTGTGGCAGCGAATGCAGCTCCAAGGGACAGTGAAAACCAGCTAGAGCTTTCAGTGCTGGCAGCTTTCCTGTGGGCGCAATCTCTGGACGTTTCCAATTTGGCAGCCGGGCTCTGCCAGAGAGAGATACAGAGTGTTGCCCCATTACGAAGCAATGCTTTAGCAGAGCGCGAATGTCTGTGTGGCAGCGAATGCAGTTCCAAGGGACAGTGAAAACCAGCTAGAGCTTTCAGTGCTGGCAGCTTTCCTGTGGGCGCAATCTCTGGACGTTTCCAATTTGGCAGCCGGGCTCTGCCAGAGAGAGATACAGAATGTTGCCCCCTTACCAAGCAATGCTTTAGCTGAGCGCGAATGTCTGTGTGGCAGCGAATGCAGTTCCAAGGGACAGTGAAAACCAGCTACAGTTTTCAGTACTGGCAGCTTTCCGGTGGGCGCAATCTCTGGACGTTTCCAATTTGGCAGCCGGGCTCTGCCAGAGAGAGATACAGAGTGTTGCCCCATTACGAAGCAATGCTTTAGCTGAGCGCGAATGTCTGTGTGGCAGCGAATGCAGTTCCAAGGGACAGTGAAAACCAGCTAGAGCTTTCAGTGCTGGCAGCTGTCCTGTGGGCTCAATGTCTGGACGTTTCCAATTTGGCAGCCGGGCTCTGCCACAGAGAGATACAGAGTGTTGCCCCCTTACCAAGCAATGCTATAGCTGAGCACGAATGTCTGTGTGGCAGCGAATGCAGTTCCAAGGGACAGTGAAAACCAGCTAGAGCTTTCAGTGCTGGCAGCTTTCCTGTGGGCGCAATGTCTGGACGTTTCCAATTTGGCAGCCGGGCTCTGCCACAGAGAGATACAGAGTGTTGCCCCATTACGAAGCAATGCTTTAGCAGAGCGCGAATGTCTGTGTGGCAGCGAATGCAGTTCCAAGGGACAGTGAAAACCAGCTAGAGCTTTCAGTGCTGGCAGCTTTCCTGTGGGCGCAATGTCTGGATGTTTCCAATTTGGCAGCCGGGCTCTGCCAGAGAGAGATACAGAGTGTTGCCCCATTAGGAAGCAATGCTTTAGCAGAGCGCGAATGTCTGTGTGGCAGCGAATGCAGTTCCAAGGGACAGTGAAAACCAGCTAGAGCTTTCAGTGCTGGCAGCTTTCCTGTGGGCGCAATCTCTGGACGTTTCCAATTTGGCAGCCGGGCTCTGCCAGAGAGAGATACAGAGTGTTGCCCCATTACGAAGCAATGCTTTAGCAGAGCGCGAATGTCTGTGTGGCAGCGAATGCAGTTCCAAGGGACAGTGAAAACCAGCTAGAGCTTTCAGTGCTGGCAGCTGTCCTGTGGGCTCAATGTCTGGACGTTTCCAATTTGGCAGCCGGGCTCTGCCAGAGAGAGATACAGAGTGTTGCCCCATTACGAAGCAATGCTTTAGCAGAGCGCGAATGTCTGTGTGGCAGCGAATGCAGTTCCAAGGGACAGTGAAAACCAGCTAGAGCTTTCAGTGCTGGCAGCTTTCCTGTGGGCGCAATCTCTGGACGTTTCCAATTTGGCAGCCGGGCTCTGCCAGAGAGAGATACAGAGTGTTGCCCCATTACGAAGCAATGCTTTAGCAGAGCGCGAATGTCTGTGTGGCAGCGAATGCAGTTCCAAGGGACAGTGAAAACCAGCTAGAGCTTTCAGTGCTGGCAGCTTTCCTGTGGGCGCAATCTCTGGACGTTTCCAATTTGGCAGCCAGGCTCTGCCAGAGAGAGATACAGAGTGTTGCCCCATTAGGAAGCAATGCTTTAGCAGAGCGCGAATGTCTGTGTGGCAGCGAATGCAGTTCCAAGGGACAGTGAAAACCAGCTAGAGCTTTCAGTGCTGGCAGCTTTCCTGTGGGCGCAATGTCTGGATGTTTCCAATTTGGCAGCCGGGCTCTGCCAGAGAGAGATACAGAGTGTTGCCCCATTACCAAGCAATGCTTTAGCAGAGCGCGAATGTCTGTGTGGCAGCGAATGCAGTTCCAAGGGACAGTGAAAACCAGCTAGAGCTTTCAGTGCTGGCAGCTTTCCTGTGGGCGCAATCTCTGGACGTTTCCAATTTGGCAGCCGGGCTCTGCCAGAGAGAGATACAGAATGTTGCCCCCTTTCCAAGAAATGCTTTAGCTGAGTGCGAATGTCTGTGTGGCAGCGAATGCAGTTCCAAGGGACAGTGAAAACCAGCTAGAGCTTTCAGTGCTGGCAGCTTTCCTGTGGGCGCAATCTCTGGAAGTTTCCAATTTACCAGCCGGGCTCTGCCAGAGAGAGATACAGAGTGTTGCCCCATTACGAAGCAATGCTTTAGCAGAGCGCGAATGTCTGTGTGGCAGCGAATGCAGTTCCAAGGGACAGTGAAAACCAGCTAGAGCTTTCAGTGCTGGCAGCTTTCCTGTGGGCGCAGTCTCTGGACGTTTCCAATTTGGCAGCCGGGCTCTGCCAGAGAGAGATACAGAGTGTTGCCCCATTAGGAAGCAATGCTTTAGCAGAGCGCGAATGTCTGTGTGGCAGCGAATGCAGTTCCAAGGGACAGTGAAAACCAGCTAGAGCTTTCAGTGCTGGCAGCTTTCCTGTGGGCGCAATCTCTGGACGTTTCCAATTTGGCAGCCGGGCTCTGCCAGAGAGAGATACAGAGTGTTGCCCCATTACCAAGCAATGCTTTAGCAGAGCGCGAATGTCTGTGTGGCAGCGAATGCAGTTCCAAGGGACAGTGAAAACCAGCTAGAGCTTTCAGTGCTGGCAGCTTTCCTGTGGGCGCAATCTCTGGACGTTTCCAATTTGGCAGCCGGGCTCTGCCAGAGAGAGATACAGAGTGTTGCCCCATTACGAAGCAATGCTTTAGCAGAGCGCGAATGTCTGTGTGGCAGCGAATGCAGCTCCAAGGGACAGTGAAAACCAGCTAGAGCTTTCAGTGCTGGCAGCTTTCCTGTGGGCGCAATCTCTGGACGTTTCCAATTTGGCAGCCGGGCTCTGCCAGAGAGAGATACAGAGTGTTGCCCTCTTACCAAGCAATGCTTTAGCTGAGCGCGAATGTCTGTGTGGCAGCGAATGCAGTTCCAAGGGACAGTGAAAACCAGCTACAGTTTTCAGTACTGGCAGCTTTCCTGTGGGCGCAATCTCTGGACGTTTCCAATTTGGCAGCCGGGCTCTGCCAGAGAGAGATACAGAGTGTTGCCCCATTACGAAGCAATGCTTTAGCAGAGCGCGAATGTCTGTGTGGCAGCGAATGCAGTTCCAAGGGACAGTGAAAACCAGCTAGAGCTTTCAGTGCTGGCAGCTTTCCTGTGGGCGCAATCTCTGGACGTTTCCAATTTGGCAGCCAGGCTCTGCCAGAGAGAGATACAGAATGTTGCCCCCTTTCCAAGCAATGCTTTAGCTGAGTGCGAATGTCTGTGTGGCAGCGAATGCAGTTCCAAGGGACAGTGAAAACCAGCTAGAGCTTTCAGTGCTGGCAGCTTTCCTGTGGGCGCAATCTCTGGACGTTTTCAATTTGGCAGCCGGGCTCTGCCAGAGAGAGATACAGAGTGTTGCCCCATTACGAAGCAATGCTTTAGCAGAGCGCGAATGTCTGTGTGGCAGCGAATGCAGTTCCAAGGGACAGTGAAAACCAGCTAGAGCTTTCAGTGCTGGCAGCTTTCCTGTGGGCGCAATCTCTGGACGTTTCCAATTTGGCAGCCGGGCTCTGCCAGAGAGAGATACAGAGTGTTGCCCCATTACGAAGCAATGCTTTAGCAGAGCGCGAATGTCTGTGTGGCAGCGAATGCAGTTCCAAGGGACAGTGAAAACCAGCTAGAGCTTTCAGTGCTGGCAGCTTTCCTGTGGGCGCAATCTCTGGACGTTTCCAATTTGGCAGCCGGGCTCTGCCAGAGAGAGAGACAGAGTGTTGCCCCATTAGGAAGCAATGCTTTAGCAGAGCGCGAATGTCTGTGTGGCAGCGAATGCAGCTCCAAGGGACAGTGAAAACCAGCTAGAGCTTTCAGTGCTGGCAGCTTTCCTGTGGACGCAATCTCTGGACGTTTCCAATTTGGCAGCCGGGCTGTGCCAGAGAGAGATACAGAATGTTGCCCCATTACGAAGCAATGCTTTAGCAGAGCGCGAATGTCTGTGTGGCAGCGAATGCAGTTCCAAGGGACAGTGAAAACCAGCTAGAGCTTTCAGTGCTGGCAGCTTTCCTGTGGGCGCAATCTCTGGACGTTTCCAATTTGGCAGCCGGGCTCTGCCAGAGAGAGATACAGAGTGTTGCCCCATTACGAAGCAATGCTTTAGCAGAGCGCGAATGTCTGTGTGGCAGCGAATGCAGTTCCAAGGGACAGTGAAAACCAGCTAGAGCTTTCAGTGCTGGCAGCTTTCCTGTGGGCGCAATCTCTGCACGTTTCCAATTTGGCAGCCGGGCTCTGCCAGAGAGAGATACAGAGTGTTGCCCCATTAGGAAGTAATGCTTTAGCAGAGCGCGAATGTCTGTGTGGCAGCGAATGCAGTTCCAAGGGACAGTGAAAACCAGCTAGAGCTTTCAGTGCTGGCAGCTTTCCTGTGGGCGCAATGTCTGGACGTTTCCAATTTGGCAGCCGGGCTCTGCCAGAGAGAGATACAGAGTGTTGCCCCATTAGGAAGCAATGCTTTAGCAGAGCGCGAATGTCTGTGTGGCAGCGAATGCAGTTCCAAGGGACAGTGAAAACCAGCTAGAGCTTTCAGTGCTGGCAGCTTTCCTGTGGGCGCAATCTCTGGACGTTTCCAATTTGGCAGCCGGGCTCTGCCAGAGAGAGATACAGAGTGTTGCCCCATTACCAAGCAATGCTTTAGCAGAGCGCGAATGTCTGTGTGGCAGCGAATGCAGTTCCAAGGGACAGTGAAAACCAGTTAGAGCTTTCAGTGCTGGCAGCTTTCCTGTGGGCGCAATCTCTGGACGTTTCCAATTTGGCAGCCGGGCTCTGCCAGAGAGAGATACAGAGTGTTGCCCCATTAGGAAGCAATGCTTTAGCAGAGCGCGAATGTCTGTGTGGCAGCGAATGCAGTTCCAAGGGACAGTGAAAACCAGCTAGAGCTTTCAGTGCTGGCAGCTTTCCTGTGGGCGCAATCTCTGGACGTTTCCAATTTGGCAGCCGGGCTCTGCCAGAGAGAGATACAGAGTGTTGCCCCATTAGGAAGCAATGCTTTAGCAGAGCGCGAATGTCTGTGTGGCAGCGAATGCAGTTCCAAGGGACAGTGAAAACCAGCTACAGCTTTCAGTGCTGGCAGCTTTCCTGTGGGCGCAATGTCTGGACGTTTCCAATTTGGCAGCCGGGCTCTGCCAGGGAGAGATACAGAGTGTTGCCCCATTAGGAAGCAATGCTTTAGCAGAGCGCGAATGTCTGTGTGGCAGCGAATGCAGTTCCAAGGGACAGTGAAAACCAGCTACAGTTTTCAGTGCTGGCAGCTTTCTTGTGGGCGCAATGTCTGGACGTTTCCAATTTGGCAGCCGGGCTCTGCCAGAGAGAGATACAGAGTGTTGCCCCATTAGGAAGCAATGCTTTAGCAGAGCGCGAATGTCTGTGTGGCAGCGAATGCAGTTCCAAGGGACAGTGAAAACCAGCTAGAGCTTTCAGTGCTGGCAGCTTTCCTGTGGGCGCAATGTCTGGACGTTTCCAATTTGGCAGCCGGGCTCTGCCAGAGAGAGATACAGAGTGTTGCCCCATTACGAAGCAATGCTTTAGCAGAGCGCGAATGTCTGTGTGGCAGCGAATGCAGTTCCAAGGGACAGTGAAAACCAGCTAGAGCTTTCAGTGCTGGCGGCTTTCCTGTGGGCGCAATGTCTGGACGTTTCCAATTTGGCAGCCGGGCTCTGCCAGGGAGAGATACAGAGTGTTGCCCCATTACGAAGCAATGCTTTAGCAGAGCGCGAATGTCTGTGTGG
Organism: Mycteria americana; assembly: GCF_035582795.1. Taxonomy (NCBI): domain Eukaryota; kingdom Metazoa; phylum Chordata; class Aves; order Ciconiiformes; family Ciconiidae; genus Mycteria; species Mycteria americana. The sequence goes on from NW_027445652.1 coordinate 221,572, forward strand.
CAGCGAATGCAGTTCCAAGGGACAGTGAAAACCAGCTAGAGCTTTCAGTGCTGGCAGCTTTCCTGTGGGCGCAATCTCTGGACGTTTCCAATTTGGCAGCCGGGCTCTGCCAGAGAGAGAGACAGAGTGTTGCCCCATTAGGAAGCAATGCTTTAGCAGAGCGCGAATGTCTGTGTGGCAGCGAATGCAGCTCCAAGGGACAGTGAAAACCAGCTAGAGCTTTCAGTGCTGGCAGCTTTCCTGTGGGCGCAATCTCTGGACGTTTCCAATTTGGCAGCCGGGCTCTGCCAGAGAGAGATACAGAGTGTTGCCCCATTACGAAGCAATGCTTTAGCAGAGCGCGAATGTCTGTGTGGCAGCGAATGCAGTTCCAAGGGACAGTGAAAACCAGCTAGAGCTTTCAGTATTGGCAGCTTTCCTGTGGGCGCAATCTCTGGACGTTTACAATTTGGCAGCCGGGCTCTGCCAGAGAGAGATACAGAGTGTTGCCCCATTACGAAGCAATGCTTTAGCAGAGCGCGAATGTCTGTGTGGCAGCGAATGCAGTTCCAAGGGACAGTGAAAACCAGCTAGAGCTTTCAGTGCTGGCAGCTTTCCTGTGGGCGCAATGTCTGGACGTTTCCAATTTGGCAGCCGGGCTCTGCCAGAGAGAGATACAGAATGTTGCCCCCTTTCCAAGCAATGCTTTAGCTGAGCGCGAATGTCTGTGTGGCAGCGAATGCAGTTCCAAGGGACAGTGAAAACCAGCTAGAGCTTTCAGTGCTGGCAGCTTTCCTGTGGGCGCAATCTCTGGACGTTTTCAATTTGGCAGCCGGGCTCTGCCAGAGAGAGATACAGAGTGTTGCCCCATTACGAAGCAATGCTTTAGCAGAGCGCGAATGTCTGTGTGGCAGCGAATGCAGTTCCAAGGGACAGTGAAAACCAGCTAGAGCTTTCAGTGCTGGCAGCTTTCCTGTGGGCGCAATCTCTGGACGTTTCCAATTTGGCAGCCGGGCTCTGCCAGAGAGAGATACAGAGTGTTGCCCCATTACGAAGCAATGCTTTAGCAGAGCGCGAATGTCTGTGTGGCAGCGAATGCAGTTCCAAGGGACAGTGAAAACCAGCTAGAGCTTTCAGTGCTGGCAGCTTTCCTGTGGGCGCAATCTCTGGACGTTTCCAATTTGGCAGCCGGGCTCTGCCAGAGAGAGAGACAGAGTGTTGCCCCATTAGGAAGCAATGCTTTAGCAGAGCGCGAATGTCTGTGTGGCAGCGAATGCAGTTCCAAGGGACAGTGAAAACCAGCTAGAGCTTTCAGTGCTGGCAGCTTTCCTGTGGGCGCAATCTCTGGACGTTTCCAATTTGGCAGCCGGGCTCTGCCAGAGAGAGATACAGAGTGTTGCCCCATTAGGAAGCAATGCTTTAGCAGAGCGCGAATGTCTGTGTGGCAGCGAATGCAGTTCCAAGGGACAGTGAAAACCAGCTAGAGCTTTCAGTGCTGGCAGCTTTCCTGTGGGCGCAATCTCTGGACGTTTCCAATTTGGCAGCCGGGCTCTGCCAGAGAGAGATACAGAGTGTTGCCCCATTACGAAGCAATGCTTTAGCAGAGCGCGAATGTCTGTGTGGCAGCGAATGCAGTTCCAAGGGACAGTGAAAACCAGCTAGAGCTTTCAGTGCTGGCAGCTTTCCTGTGGGTGCAATCTCTGGACGTTTCCAATTTGGCAGCCGGGCTCTGCCAGAGAGAGATACAGAATGTTGCCCCATTAGGAAGCAATGCTTTAGCAGAGCGCGAATGTCTGTGTGGCAGCGAATGCAGTTCCAAGGGACAGTGAAAACCAGCTACAGTTTTCAGTGCTGGCAGCTCTCCTGTGGGCGCAATGTCTGGACGTTTACAATTTGGCAGCCGGGCTCTGCCAGAGAGAGATACAGAGTGTTGCCCCATTACGAAGCAATGCTTTAGCAGAGCGCGAATGTCTGTGTGGCAGCGAATGCAGTTCCAAGGGACAGTGAAAACCAGCTAGAGCTTTCAGTGCTGGCAGCTTTCCTGTGGGCGCAATCTCTGCACGTTTCCAATTTGGCAGCCGGGCTCTGCCAGAGAGAGATACAGAGTGTTGCCCCATTAGGAAGTAATGCTTTAGCAGAGCGCGAATGTCTGTGTGGCAGCGAATGCAGTTCCAAGGGACAGTGAAAACCAGCTAGAGCTTTCAGTGCTGGCAGCTTTCCTGTGGGCGCAATCTCTGGACGTTTCCAATTTGGCAGCCGGGCTCTGCCAGAGAGAGAGACAGAGTGTTGCCCCATTACGAAGCAATGCTTTAGCAGAGCGCGAATGTCTGTGTGGCAGCGAATGCAGTTCCAAGGGACAGTGAAAACCAGCTAGAGCTTTCAGTGCTGGCAGCTTTCCTGTGGGCGCAATGTCTGGACGTTTCCAATTTGGCAGCCGGGCTCTGCCAGGGAGAGATACAGAGTGTTGCCCCATTACGAAGCAATGCTTTAGCAGAGCGCGAATGTCTGTGTGGCAGCGAATGCAGTTCCAAGGGACAGTGAAAACCAGCTAGAGCTTTCAGTGCTGGCGGCTTTCCTGTGGGCGCAATGTCTGGACGTTTCCAATTTGGCAGCCGGGCTCTGCCAGGGAGAGATACAGAGTGTTGCCCCATTACGAAGCAATGCTTTAGCAGAGCGCGAATGTCTGTGTGGCAGCGAATGCAGTTCCAAGGGACAGTGAAAACCAGCTAGAGCTTTCAGTGCTGGCAGCTTTCCTGTGGGCGCAATCTCTGGACGTTTCCAATTTGGCAGCCGGGCTCTGCCAGAGAGAGAGACAGAGTGTTGCCCCATTAGGAAGCAATGCTTTAGCAGAGCGCGAATGTCTGTGTGGCAGCGAATGCAGCTCCAAGGGACAGTGAAAACCAGCTAGAGCTTTCAGTGCTGGCAGCTTTCCTGTGGGCGCAATCTCTGGACGTTTCCAATTTGGCAGCCGGGCTCTGCCAGAGAGAGATACAGAGTGTTGCCCCATTACGAAGCAATGCTTTAGCAGAGCGCGAATGTCTGTGTGGCAGCGAATGCAGTTCCAAGGGACAGTGAAAACCAGCTAGAGCTTTCAGTATTGGCAGCTTTCCTGTGGGCGCAATCTCTGGACGTTTCCAATTTGGCAGCCGGGCTCTGCCAGAGAGAGATACAGAGTGTTGCCCCATTACGAAGCAATGCTTTAGCAGAGCGCGAATGTCTGTGTGGCAGCGAATGCAGTTCCAAGGGACAGTGAAAACCAGCTAGAGCTTTCAGTGCTGGCAGCTTTCCTGTGGGCGCAATGTCTGGACGTTTCCAATTTGGCAGCCGGGCTCTGCCAGAGAGAGATACAGAGTGTTGCCCCATTACGAAGCAATGCTTTAGCAGAGCGCGAATGTCTGTGTGGCAGCGAATGCAGTTCCAAGGGACAGTGAAAACCAGCTAGAGCTTTCAGTGCTGGCAGCTTTCCTGTGGGCGCAATCTCTGGACGTTTCCAATTTGGCAGCCGGGCTCTGCCAGAGAGAGATACAGAATGTTGCCCCCTTTCCAAGCAATGCTTTAGCTGAGCGCGAATGTCTGTGTGGCAGCGAATGCAGTTCCAAGGGACAGTGAAAACCAGCTAGAGCTTTCAGTGCTGGCAGCTTTCCTGTGGGCGCAATCTCTGGACGTTTTCAATTTGGCAGCCGGGCTCTGCCAGAGAGAGATACAGAGTGTTGCCCCATTACGAAGCAATGCTTTAGCAGAGCGCGAATGTCTGTGTGGCAGCGAATGCAGTTCCAAGGGACAGTGAAAACCAGCTAGAGCTTTCAGTGCTGGCAGCTTTCCTGTGGGCGCAATCTCTGGACGTTTCCAATTTGGCAGCCGGGCTCTGCCAGAGAGAGATACAGAGTGTTGCCCCATTACGAAGCAATGCTTTAGCAGAGCGCGAATGTCTGTGTGGCAGCGAATGCAGTTCCAAGGGACAGTGAAAACCAGCTAGAGCTTTCAGTGCTGGCAGCTTTCCTGTGGGCGCAATCTCTGGACGTTTCCAATTTGGCAGCCGGGCTCTGCCAGAGAGAGAGACAGAGTGTTGCCCCATTAGGAAGCAATGCTTTAGCAGAGCGCGAATGTCTGTGTGGCAGCGAATGCAGCTCCAAGGGACAGTGAAAACCAGCTAGAGCTTTCAGTGCTGGCAGCTTTCCTGTGGGCGCAATCTCTGGACGTTTCCAATTTGGCAGCCGGGCTCTGCCAGAGAGAGATACAGAGTGTTGCCCCATTACGAAGCAATGCTTTAGCAGAGCGCGAATGTCTGTGTGGCAGCGAATGCAGTTCCAAGGGACAGTGAAAACCAGCTAGAGCTTTCAGTGCTGGCAGCTTTCCTGTGGGTGCAATCTCTGGACGTTTCCAATTTGGCAGCCGGGCTCTGCCAGAGAGAGATACAGAATGTTGCCCCATTAGGAAGCAATGCTTTAGCAGAGCGCGAATGTCTGTGTGGCAGCGAATGCAGTTCCAAGGGACAGTGAAAACCAGCTACAGTTTTCAGTGCTGGCAGCTCTCCTGTGGGCGCAATGTCTGGACGTTTACAATTTGGCAGCCGGGCTCTGCCAGAGAGAGATACAGAGTGTTGCCCCATTAGGAAGCAATGCTTTAGCAGAGCGCGAATGTCTGTGTGGCAGCGAATGCAGCTCCAAGGGACAGTGAAAACCAGCTAGAGCTTTCAGTGCTGGCAGCTTTCCTGTGGGCGCAATCTCTGGACGTTTCCAATTTGGCAGCCGGGCTGTGCCAGAGAGAGATACAGAATGTTGCCCCATTACGAAGCAATGCTTTAGCAGAGCGCGAATGTCTGTGTGGCAGCGAATGCAGTTCCAAGGGACAGTGAAAACCAGCTAGAGCTTTCAGTGCTGGCAGCTTTCCTGTGGGCGCAATCTCTGGACGTTTCCAATTTGGCAGCCGGGCTCTGCCAGAGAGAGATACAGAGTGTTGCCCCATTACGAAGCAATGCTTTAGCAGAGCGCGAATGTCTGTGTGGCAGCGAATGCAGTTCCAAGGGACAGTGAAAACCAGCTAGAGCTTTCAGTGCTGGCAGCTTTCCTGTGGGCGCAATCTCTGCACGTTTCCAATTTGGCAGCCGGGCTCTGCCAGAGAGAGATACAGAGTGTTGCCCCATTAGGAAGTAATGCTTTAGCAGAGCGCGAATGTCTGTGTGGCAGCGAATGCAGTTCCAAGGGACAGTGAAAACCAGCTAGAGCTTTCAGTGCTGGCAGCTTTCCTGTGGGCGCAATGTCTGGACGTTTCCAATTTGGCAGCCGGGCTCTGCCAGAGAGAGAGACAGAGTGTTGCCCCATTACGAAGCAATGCTTTAGCAGAGCGCGAATGTCTGTGTGGCAGCGAATGCAGTTCCAAGGGACAGTGAAAACCAGCTAGAGCTTTCAGTGCTGGCAGCTTTCCTGTGGGCGCAATGTCTGGACGTTTCCAATTTGGCAGCCGGGCTCTGCCAGAGAGAGATACAGAGTGTTGCCCCATTAGGAAGCAATGCTTTAGCAGAGCGCGAATGTCTGTGTGGCAGCGAATGCAGTTCCAAGGGACAGTGAAAACCAGCTAGAGCTTTCAGTGCTGGCAGCTTTCCTGTGGGCGCAATCTCTGGACGTTTCCAATTTGGCAGCCGGGCTCTGCCAGAGAGAGATACAGAGTGTTGCCCCATTAGGAAGCAATGCTTTAGCAGAGCGCGAATGTCTGTGTGGCAGCGAATGCAGTTCCAAGGGACAGTGAAAACCAGTTAGAGCTTTCAGTGCTGGCAGCTTTCCTGTGGGCGCAATCTCTGGACGTTTCCAATTTGGCAGCCGGGCTCTGCCAGAGAGAGAGACAGAGTGTTGCCCCATTACGAAGCAATGCTTTAGCAGAGCGCGAATGTCTGTGTGGCAGCGAATGCAGTTCCAAGGGACAGTGAAAACCAGCTAGAGCTTTCAGTGCTGGCAGCTTTCCTGTGGGCGCAATCTCTGGACGTTTCCAATTTGGCAGCCGGGCTCTGCCAGAGAGAGATACAGAGTGTTGCACAATTACGAAGCAATGCTTTAGCAGAGCGCGAATGTCTGTGTGGCAGCGAATGCAGTTCCAAGGGACAGTGAAAACCAGCTACAGTTTTCAGTGCTGGCAGCTTTCCTGTGGGCGCAATGTCTGGACGTTTCCAATTTGGCAGCCGGGCTCTGCCAGGGAGAGATACAGAGTGTTGCCCCATTACGAAGCAATGCTTTAGCAGAGCGCGAATGTCTGTGTGGCAGCGAATGCAGTTCCAAGGGACAGTGAAAACCAGCGAGAGCTTTCAGTGCTGGCGGCTTTCCTGTGGGCGCAATGTCTGGACGTTTCCAATTTGGCAGCCGGGCTCTGCCAGGGAGAGATACAGAGTGTTGCCCCATTACGAAGCAATGCTTTAGCAGAGCGCGAATGTCTGTGTGGCAGCGAATGCAGTTCCAAGGGACAGTGAAAACCAGCTAGAGCTTTCAGTGCTGGCAGCTTTCCTGTGGGCGCAATCTCTGGACGTTTCCAATTTGGCAGCCGGGCTCTGCCAGAGAGAGAGACAGAGTGTTGCCCCATTAGGAAGCAATGCTTTAGCAGAGCGCGAATGTCTGTGTGGCAGCGAATGCAGCTCCAAGGGACAGTGAAAACCAGCTAGAGCTTTCAGTGCTGGCAGCTTTCCTGTGGGCGCAATCTCTGGACGTTTCCAATTTGGCAGCCGGGCTCTGCCAGAGAGAGATACAGAGTGTTGCCCCATTACGAAGCAATGCTTTAGCAGAGCGCGAATGTCTGTGTGGCAGCGAATGCAGTTCCAAGGGACAGTGAAAACCAGCTAGAGCTTTCAGTATTGGCAGCTTTCCTGTGGGCGCAATCTCTGGACGTTTACAATTTGGCAGCCGGGCTCTGCCAGAGAGAGATACAGAGTGTTGCCCCATTACGAAGCAATGCTTTAGCAGAGCGCGAATGTCTGTGTGGCAGCGAATGCAGTTCCAAGGGACAGTGAAAACCAGCTAGAGCTTTCAGTGCTGGCAGCTTTCCTGTGGGCGCAATCTCTGGACGTTTCCAATTTGGCAGCCGGGCTCTGCCAGAGAGAGATACAGAGTGTTGCCCCATTACGAAGCAATGCTTTAGCAGAGCGCGAATGTCTGTGTGGCAGCGAATGCAGTTCCAAGGGACAGTGAAAACCAGCTAGAGCTTTCAGTGCTGGCAGCTTTCCTGTGGGCGCAATCTCTGGACGTTTCCAATTTGGCAGCCGGGCTCTGCCAGAGAGAGATACAGAATGTTGCCCCCTTTCCAAGCAATGCTTTAGCTGAGCGCGAATGTCTGTGTGGCAGCGAATGCAGTTCCAAGGGACAGTGAAAACCAGCTAGAGCTTTCAGTGCTGGCAGCTTTCCTGTGGGCGCAATCTCTGGACGTTTTCAATTTGGCAGCCGGGCTCTGCCAGAGAGAGATACAGAGTGTTGCCCCATTACGAAGCAATGCTTTAGCAGAGCGCGAATGTCTGTGTGGCAGCGAATGCAGTTCCAAGGGACAGTGAAAACCAGCTAGAGCTTTCAGTGCTGGCAGCTTTCCTGTGGGCGCAATCTCTGGACGTTTCCAATTTGGCAGCCGGGCTCTGCCAGAGAGAGATACAGAGTGTTGCCCCATTACGAAGCAATGCTTTAGCAGAGCGCGAATGTCTGTGTGGCAGCGAATGCAGTTCCAAGGGACAGTGAAAACCAGCTAGAGCTTTCAGTGCTGGCAGCTTTCCTGTGGGCGCAATCTCTGGACGTTTCCAATTTGGCAGCCGGGCTCTGCCAGAGAGAGATACAGAGTGTTGCCCAATTAGGAAGCAATGCTTTAGCTGAGCGCGAATGTCTGTGTGGCAGCGAATGCAGTTCCAAGGGACAGTGAAAACCAGCTAGAGCTTTCAGTGCTGGCAGCTTTCCTGTGGGCGCAATCTCTGGACGTTTCCAATTTGGCAGCCGGGCTCTGCCAGAAAGAGATACAGAGTGTTGCCCCATTACGAAGCAATGCTTTAGCAGAGCGCGAATGTCTGTGTGGCAGCGAATGCAGTTCCAAGGGACAGTGAAAACCAGCTAGAGCTTTCAGTGCTGGCAGCTTTCCTGTGGGCGCAATCTCTGGACGTTTCCAATTTGGCAGCCGGGCTCTGCCAGAGAGAGATACAGAGTGTTGCCCCATTACGAAGCAATGCTTTAGCAGAGCGCGAATGTCTGTGTGGCAGCGAATGCAGTTCCAAGGGACAGTGAAAACCAGCTAGAGCTTTCAGTGCTGGCAGCTTTCCTGTGGGCGCAATCTCTGGACGTTTCCAATTTGGCAGCCGGGCTCTGCCAGAGAGAGATACAGAGTGTTGCACAATTACGAAGCAATGCTTTAGCAGAGCGCGAATGTCTGTGTGGCAGCGAATGCAGTTCCAAGGGACAGTGAAAACCAGCTACAGTTTTCAGTGCTGGCAGCTTTCCTGTGGGCGCAATGTCTGGACGTTTCCAATTTGGCAGCCGGGCTCTGCCAGGGAGAGATACAGAGTGTTGCCCCATTACGAAGCAATGCTTTAGCAGAGCGCGAATGTCTGTGTGGCAGCGAATGCAGTTCCAAGGGACAGTGAAAACCAGCTAGAGCTTTCAGTGCTGGCAGCTTTCCTGTGGGCGCAATCTCTGGACGTTTCCAATTTGGCAGCCGGGCTCTGCCAGAGAGAGAGACAGAGTGTTGCCCCATTAGGAAGCAATGCTTTAGCAGAGCGCGAATGTCTGTGTGGCAGCGAATGCAGCTCCAAGGGACAGTGAAAACCAGCTAGAGCTTTCAGTGCTGGCAGCTTTCCTGTGGGCGCAATCTCTGGACGTTTCCAATTTGGCAGCCGGGCTCTGCCAGAGAGAGCTACAGAGTGTTGCCCCATTACGAAGCAATGCTTTAGCAGAGCGCGAATGTCTGTGTGGCAGCGAATGCAGTTCCAAGGGACAGTGAAAACCAGCTAGAGCTTTCAGTATTGGCAGCTTTCCTGTGGGCGCAATCTCTGGACGTTTACAATTTGGCAGCCGGGCTCTGCCAGAGAGAGATACAGAGTGTTGCCCCATTACGAAGCAATGCTTTAGCAGAGCGCGAATGTCTGTGTGGCAGCGAATGCAGTTCCAAGGGACAGTGAAAACCAGCTAGAGCTTTCAGTGCTGGCAGCTTTCCTGTGGGCGCAATCTCTGGACGTTTCCAATTTGGCAGCCGGGCTCTGCCAGAGAGAGATACAGAGTGTTGCCCCATTACGAAGCAATGCTTTAGCAGAGCGCGAATGTCTGTGTGGCAGCGAATGCAGTTCCAAGGGACAGTGAAAACCAGCTAGAGCTTTCAGTGCTGGCAGCTTTCCTGTGGGCGCAATCTCTGGACGTTTCCAATTTGGCAGCCGGGCTCTGCCAGGGAGAGATACAGAGTGTTGCCCCATTACGAAGCAATGCTTTAGCAGAGCGCGAATGTCTGTGTGGCAGCGAATGCAGTTCCAAGGGACAGTGAAAACCAGCTACAGTTTTCAGTGCTGGCAGCTTTCCTGTGGGCGCAATCTCTGGACGTTTTCAATTTGGCAGCCGGGCTCTGCCAGAGAGAGATACAGAGTGTTGCCCCATTACGAAGCAATGCTTTAGCAGAGCGCGAATGTCTGTGTGGCAGCGAATGCAGTTCCAAGGGACAGTGAAAACCAGCTAGAGCTTTCAGTGCTGGCAGCTTTCCTGTGGGCGCAATCTCTGGACGTTTCCAATTTGGCAGCCGGGCTCTGCCAGAGAGAGATACAGAGTGTTGCCCCATTACGAAGCAATGCTTTAGCAGAGCGCGAATGTCTGTGTGGCAGCGAATGCAGTTCCAAGGGACAGTGAAAACCAGCTAGAGCTTTCAGTGCTGGCAGCTTTCCTGTGGGCGCAATCTCTGGACGTTTCCAATTTGGCAGCCGGGCTCTGCCAGAGAGAGATACAGAGTGTTGCCCAATTAGGAAGCAATGCTTTAGCTGAGCGCGAATGTCTGTGTGGCAGCGAATGCAGTTCCAAGGGACAGTGAAAACCAGCTAGAGCTTTCAGTGCTGGCAGCTTTCCTGTGGGCGCAATCTCTGGACGTTTCCAATTTGGCAGCCGGGCTCTGCCAGAGAGAGATACAGAGTGTTGCCCCATTAGGAAGCAATGCTTTAGCAGAGCGCGAATGTCTGTGTGGCAGCGAATGCAGTTCCAAGGGACAGTGAAAACCAGCTAGAGCTTTCAGTGCTGGCAGCTTTCCTGTGGGCGCAATCTCTGGACGTTTCCAATTTGGCAGCCGGGCTCTGCCAGAGAGAGATACAGAGTGTTGCCCCATTACGAAGCAATGCTTTAGCAGAGCGCGAATGTCTGTGTGGCAGCGAATGCAGTTCCAAGGGACAGTGAAAACCAGCTAGAGCTTTCAGTGCTGGCAGCTTTCCTGTGGGCGCAATCTCTGGACGTTTCCAATTTGGCAGCCGGGCTCTGCCAGAGAGAGATACAGAGTGTTGCACAATTACGAAGCAATGCTTTAGCAGAGCGCGAATGTCTGTGTGGCAGCGAATGCAGTTCCAAGGGACAGTGAAAACCAGCTACAGTTTTCAGTGCTGGCAGCTTTCCTGTGGGCGCAATGTCTGGACGTTTCCAATTTGGCAGCCGGGCTCTGCCAGAGAGAGATACAGAGTGTTGCCCCATTAGGAAGCAATGCTTTAGCAGAGCGCGAATGTCTGTGTGGCAGCGAATGCAGTTCCAAGGGACAGTGAAAACCAGCTAGAGCTTTCAGTGCTGGCAGCTTTCCTGTGGGCGCAATGTCTGGACGTTTCCAATTTGGCAGCCGGGCTCTGCCAGGGAGAGATACAGAGTGTTGCCCCATTACGAAGCAATGCTTTAGCAGAGCGCGAATGTCTGTGTGGCAGCGAATGCAGTTCCAAGGGACAGTGAAAACCAGCGAGAGCTTTCAGTGCTGGCGGCTTTCCTGTGGGCGCAATGTCTGGACGTTTCCAATTTGGCAGCCGGGCTCTGCCAGGGAGAGATACAGAGTGTTGCCCCATTACGAAGCAATGCTTTAGCAGAGCGCGAATGTCTGTGTGGCAGCGAATGCAGTTCCAAGGGACAGTGAAAACCAGCTAGAGCTTTCAGTGCTGGCAGCTTTCCTGTGGGCGCAATCTCTGGACGTTTCCAATTTGGCAGCCGGGCTCTGCCAGAGAGAGAGACAGAGTGTTGCCCCATTAGGAAGCAATGCTTTAGCAGAGCGCGAATGTCTGTGTGGCAGCGAATGCAGCTCCAAGGGACAGTGAAAACCAGCTAGAGCTTTCAGTGCTGGCAGTTTTCCTGTGGGCGCAATCTCTGGACGTTTCCAATTTGGCAGCCGGGCTCTGCCAGAGAGAGATACAGAGTGTTGCCCCATTACGAAGCAATGCTTTAGCAGAGCGCGAATGTCTGTGTGGCAGCGAATGCAGTTCCAAGGGACAGTGAAAACCAGCTAGAGCTTTCAGTATTGGCAGCTTTCCTGTGGGCGCAATCTCTGGACGTTTACAATTTGGCAGCCGGGCTCTGCCAGAGAGAGATACAGAGTGTTGCCCCATTACGAAGCAATGCTTTAGCAGAGCGCGAATGTCTGTGTGGCAGCGAATGCAGTTCCAAGGGACAGTGAAAACCAGCTAGAGCTTTCAGTGCTGGCAGCTTTCCTGTGGGCGCAATGTCTGGACGTTTCCAATTTGGCAGCCGGGCTCTGCCAGAGAGAGATACAGAGTGTTGCCCCATTACGAAGCAATGCTTTAGCAGAGCGCGAATGTCTGTGTGGCAGCGAATGCAGTTCCAAGGGACAGTGAAAACCAGCTAGAGCTTTCAGTGCTGGCAGCTTTCCTGTGGGCGCAATCTCTGGACGTTTCCAATTTGGCAGCCGGGCTCTGCCAGAGAGAGATACAGAATGTTGCCCCCTTTCCAAGCAATGCTTTAGCTGAGCGCGAATGTCTGTGTGGCAGCGAATGCAGTTCCAAGGGACAGTGAAAACCAGCTAGAGCTTTCAGTGCTGGCAGCTTTCCTGTGGGCGCAATCTCTGGACGTTTTCAATTTGGCAGCCGGGCTCTGCCAGAGAGAGATACAGAGTGTTGCCCCATTACGAAGCAATGCTTTAGCAGAGCGCGAATGTCTGTGTGGCAGCGAATGCAGTTCCAAGGGACAGTGAAAACCAGCTAGAGCTTTCAGTGCTGGCAGCTTTCCTGTGGGCGCAATCTCTGGACGTTTCCAATTTGGCAGCCGGGCTCTGCCAGAGAGAGATACAGAGTGTTGCCCCATTACGAAGCAATGCTTTAGCAGAGCGCGAATGTCTGTGTGGCAGCGAATGCAGTTCCAAGGGACAGTGAAAACCAGCTAGAGCTTTCAGTGCTGGCAGCTTTCCTGTGGGCGCAATCTCTGGACGTTTCCAATTTGGCAGCCGGGCTCTGCCAGAGAGAGATACAGAGTGTTGCCCAATTAGGAAGCAATGCTTTAGCTGAGCGCGAATGTCTGTGTGGCAGCGAATGCAGTTCCAAGGGACAGTGAAAACCAGCTAGAGCTTTCAGTGCTGGCAGCTTTCCTGTGGGCGCAATCTCTGGACGTTTCCAATTTGGCAGCCGGGCTCTGCCAGAGAGAGATACAGAGTGTTGCCCCATTACGAAGCAATGCTTTAGCAGAGCGCGAATGTCTGTGTGGCAGCGAATGCAGTTCCAAGGGACAGTGAAAACCAGCTAGAGCTTTCAGTGCTGGCAGCTTTCCTGTGGGCGCAATCTCTGGACGTTTCCAATTTGGCAGCCGGGCTCTGCCAGAGAGAGATACAGAGTGTTGCCCAATTAGGAAGCAATGCTTTAGCTGAGCGCGAATGTCTGTGTGGCAGCGAATGCAGTTCCAAGGGACAGTGAAAACCAGCTAGAGCTTTCAGTGCTGGCAGCTTTCCTGTGGGCGCAATCTCTGGACGTTTCCAATTTGGCAGCCGGGCTCTGCCAGAAAGAGATACAGAGTGTTGCCCCATTACGAAGCAATGCTTTAGCAGAGCGCGAATGTCTGTGTGGCAGCGAATGCAGTTCCAAGGGACAGTGAAAACCAGCTAGAGCTTTCAGTGCTGGCAGCTTTCCTGTGGGCGCAATCTCTGGACGTTTCCAATTTGGCAGCCGGGCTCTGCCAGAGAGAGATACAGAATGTTGCCCCCTTACCAAGCAATACTTTAGCAGAGCGCGAATGTCTGTGTGGCAGCGAATGCAGTTCCAAGGGACAGTGAAAACCAGCTAGAGCTTTCAGTGCTGGCAGCTTTCCTGTGGGCGCAATCTCTGGACGTTTCCAATTTGGCAGCCGGGCTCTGCCACAGAGAGATACAGAGTGTTGCCCCATTACGAAGCAATGCTTTAGCAGAGCGCGAATGTCTGTGTGGCAGCGAATGCAGTTCCAAGGGACAGTGAAAACCAGCTACAGTTTTCAGTACTGGCAGCTTTCCTGTGGGCGCAATCTCTGGACGTTTCCAATTTGGCAGCCGGGCTCTGCCACAGAGAGATACAGAGTGTTGCCCAATTAGGAAGCAATGCTTTAGCAGAGCGCGAATGTCTGTGTGGCAGCGAATGCAGTTCCAAGGGACAGTGAAAACCAGCTAGAGCTTTCAGTGCTGGCAGCTTTCCTGTGGGCGCAATCTCTGGACGTTTCCAATTTGGCAGCCGGGCTCGGCCAGAGAGAGATACAGAGTGTTGCCCCATTACGAAGCAATGCTTTAGCAGAGCGCGAATGTCTGTGTGGCAGCGAATGCAGTTCCAAGGGACAGTGAAAACCAGCTAGAGCTTTCAGTGCTGGCAGCTTTCCTGTGGGCGCAATGTCTGGACGTTTCCAATTTGGCAGCCGGGCTCTGCCAGAGAGAGATACAGAGTGTTGCCCCATTACGAAGCAATGCTTTAGCAGAGCGCGAATGTCTGTGTGGCAGCGAATGCAGTTCCAAGGGACAGTGAAAACCAGCTAGAGCTTTCAGTGCTGGCAGCTTTCCTGTGGGTGCCATCTCTGGACGTTTCCAATTTGGCAGCCGGGCTCTGCCAGAGAGAGATACAGAGTGTTGCCCCATTACGAAGCAATGCTTTAGCAGAGCGCGAATGTCTGTGTGGCAGCGAATGCAGTTCCAAGGGACAGTGAAAACCAGCTAGAGCTTTCAGTGCTGGCAGCTTTCCTGTGGGCGCAATCTCTGGACGTTTCCAATTTGGCAGCCGGGCTCTGCCAGAGAGAGATACAGAGTGTTGCCCCCATTCCAAGCAATGCTTTAGCTGAGTGCGAATGTCTGTGTGGCAGCGAATGCAGTTCCAAGGGACAGTGAAAACCAGCTAGAGCTTTCAGTGCTGGCAGCTTTCCTGTGGGCGCAATCTCTGGACGTTTCCAATTTGGCAGCCGGGCTCTGCCAGAGAGAGATACAGAGTGTTGCCCCATTACGAAGCAATGCTTTAGCAGAGCGCGAATGTCTGTGTGGCAGCGAATGCAGTTCCAAGGGACAGTGAAAACCAGCTAGAGCTTTCAGTGCTGGCAGCTTTCCTGTGGGCGCAATCTCTGGACGTTTCAAATTTGGCAGCCGGGCTCTGCCAGAGAGAGATACAGAGTGTTGCCCCATTACGAAGCAATGCTTTAGCAGAGCGCGAATGTCTGTGTGGCAGCGAATGCAGTTCCAAGGGACAGTGAAAACCAGCTAGAGCTTTCAGTGCTGGCAGCTTTCCTGTGGGCGCAATCTCTGGACGTTTCCAATTTCACTGCCGGGCTCTGCCAGAGAGAGATACAGAGTGTTGCCCCATTACGAAGCAATGCTTTAGCAGAGCGCGAATGTCTGTGTGGCAGCGAATGCAGCTCCAAGGGACAGTGAAAACCAGCTAGAGCTTTCAGTGCTGGCAGCTTTCCTGTGGGCGCAATCTCTGGACGTTTCCAATTTGGCAGCCGGGCTCTGCCACAGAGAGATACAGAATGTTGCCCTCTTACCAAGCAATGCTTTAGCTGAGCGCGAATGTCTGTGTGGCAGCGAATGCAGTTCCAAGGGACAGTGAAAACCAGCTACAGTTTTCAGTACTGGCAGCTTTCCTGTGGGCGCAATCTCTGGACGTTTCCAATTTGGCAGCCGGGCTCTGCCAGAGAGAGATACAGAGTGTTGCCCCATTACCAAGCAATGCTTTAGCAGAGCGCGAATGTCTGTGTGGCAGCGAATGCAGTTCCAAGGGACAGTGAAAACCAGCTAGAGCTTTCACTGCTGGCAGCTTTCCTGTGGGCGCAATCTCTGGACGTTTCCAATTTGGCAGCCGGGCTCTGCCAGAGAGAGATACATAGTGTTGCCCAATTAGGAAGCAAATTTTTAGCAGAGCGTGAATATCTGTGTGGCAGCGAATGCAGTTCCAAGGGACAGTGAAAACCAGCTAGAGCTTTCAGTGCTGGCAGCTTTCCTGTGGGCGCAATCTCTGGACGTTTCCAATTTGGCAGCCGGGCTCTGCCAGAGAGAGATACAGAGTGTTGCCCAATTAGGAAGCAATGCTTTAGCAGAGCGCGAATGTCTGTGTGGCAGCGAATGCAGTTCCAAGGGACAGTGAAAACCAGCTAGAGCTTTCAGTGCTGGCAGCTGTCCTGTGGGCGCAATCTCTGGACGTTTCCAATTTGGCAGCCGGGCTCTGCCAGAGAGAGATACAGAGTGTTTCCCCATTACCAAGCAATGCTTTAGCAGAGCGCGAATGTCTGTGTGGCAGCGAATGCAGTTCCAAGGGACAGTGAAAACCAGCTAGAGCTTTCAGTGCTGGCAGCTTTCCTGTGGGCGCAATCTCTGGACGTTTCCAATTTGGCAGCCGGGTTCTGCCACAGAGACATACAGAATGTTGCCCTCTTACCAAGCAATGCTTTAGCTGAGCGCGAATGTCTGTGTGGCAGCGAATGCAGTTCCAAGGGACAGTGAAAACCAGCTAGAGCTTTCAGTACTGGCAGCTTTCCTGTGGGCGCAATCTCTGGACGTTTCCAATTTGGCAGCCGGGCTCTGCCAGAGAGAGATACAGAGTGTTGCCCCATTACCAAGCAATGCTTTAGCAGAGCGCGAATGTCTGTGTGGCAGCGAATGCAGTTCCAAGGGACAGTGAAAACCAGCTAGAGCTTTCAGTGCTGGCAGCTTTCCTGTGGGCGCAATCTCTGGACGTTTCCAATTTGGCAGCCGGGCTCTGCCAGAGAGAGATACAGAGTCTTGCCCAATTAGGAAGCAATGCTTTAGCTGAGCGCGAATGTCTGTGTGGCAGCGAATGCAGTTCCAAGGGACAGTGAAAACCAGCTAGAGCTTTCAGTGCTGGCAGCTTTCCTGTGGGCGCAATCTCTGGACGTTTCCAAGTTGGCAGCCGGGCTCTGCCAGAAAGAGATACAGAGTGTTGCCCCATTACGAAGCAATGCTTTAGCAGAGCGCGAATGTCTGTGTGGCAGCGAATGCAGTTCCAAGGGACAGTGAAAACCAGCTAGAGCTTTCAGTGCTGGCAGCTTTCCTGTGGGCGCAATCTCTGGACGTTTCCAATTTGGCAGCCGGGCTCTGCCAGAGAGAGATACAGAGTGTTGCCCCATTAGGAAGCAATGCTTTAGCAGAGCGCGAATGTCTGTGTGGCAGCGAATGCAGTTCCAAGGGACAGTGAAAACCAGCTAGAGCTTTCAGTGCTGGCAGCTTTCCTGTGGGCGCAATCTCTGGACGTTTCCAATTTGGCAGCCGGGCTCTGCCAGAGAGAGATACAGAGTGTTGCCCCATTACGAAGCAATGCTTTAGCAGAGCGCGAATGTCTGTGTGGCAGCGAATGCAGTTCCAAGGGACAGTGAAAACCAGCTAGAGCTTTCAGTGCTGGCAGCTTTCCTGTGGGCGCAATCTCTGGACGTTTCCAATTTGGCAGCCGGGCTCTGCCAGAGAGAGATACAGAGTGTTGCCCTCTTACCAAGCAATGCTTTAGCTGAGCGCGAATGTCTGTGTGGCAGCGAATGCAGTTCCAAGGGACAGTGAAAACCAGCTACAGTTTTCAGTACTGGCAGCTTTCCTGTGGGCGCAATCTCTGGACGTTTCCAATTTGGCAGCCGGGCTCTGCCAGAGAGAGATACAGAGTGTTGCCCCATTACGAAGCAATGCTTTAGCAGAGCGCGAATGTCTGTGTGGCAGCGAATGCAGTTCCAAGGGACAGTGAAAACCAGCTAGAGCTTTCAGTGCTGGCAGCTTTCCTGTGGGCGCAATCTCTGGACGTTTCCAATTTGGCAGCCGGGCTCTGCCAGAGAGAGATACAGAGTGTTGCCCCATTACGAAGCAATGCTTTAGCAGAGCGCGAATGTCTGTGTGGCAGCGAATGCAGTTCCAAGGGACAGTGAAAACCAGCTAGAGCTTTCAGTGCTGGCAGCTTTCCTGTGGGCGCAATCTCTGGACGTTTCCAATTTGGCAGCCGGGCTCTGCCAGAGAGAGATACAGAGTGTTGCCCAATTAGGAAGCAATGCTTTAGCTGAGCGCGAATGTCTGTGTGGCAGCGAATGCAGTTCCAAGGGACAGTGAAAACCAGCTAGAGCTTTCAGTGCTGGCAGCTTTCCTGTGGGCGCAATCTCTGGACGTTTCCAATTTGGCAGCCGGGCTCTGCCAGAGAGAGATACAGAGTGTTGCCCCATTACGAAGCAATGCTTTAGCAGAGCGCGAATGTCTGTGTGGCAGCGAATGCAGTTCCAAGGGACAGTGAAAACCAGCTAGAGCTTTCAGTGCTGGCAGCTTTCCTGTGGGCGCAATCTCTGGACGTTTCCAATTTGGCAGCCGGGCTCTGCCAGAGAGAGATACAGAATGTTGCCCCCTTACCAAGCAATACTTTAGCAGAGCGCGAATGTCTGTGTGGCAGCGAATGCAGTTCCAAGGGACAGTGAAAACCAGCTAGAGCTTTCAGTACTGGCAGCTTTCCTGTGGGCGCAATCTCTGGACGATTCCAATTTGGCAGCCGGGCTCTGCCACAGAGAGATACAGAGTGTTGCCCAATTAGGAAGCAAAGTTTTAGCAGAGCGTGAATATCTGTGTGGCAGCGAATGCAGTTCCAAGGGACAGTGAAAACCAGCTAGAGCTTTCAGTGCTGGCAGCTTTCCTGTGGGCGCAATCTCTGGACGTTTCCAATTTGGCAGCCGGGCTCTGCCAGAGAGAGATACAGAGTGTTGCCCCATTACGAAGCAATGCTTTAGCAGAGCGCGAATGTCTGTGTGGCAGCGAATGCAGTTCCAAGGGACAGTGAAAACCAGCTACAGTTTTCAGTACTGGCAGCTTTCCTGTGGGCGCAATCTCTGGACGTTTCCAATTTGGCAGCCGGGCTCTGCCACAGAGAGATACAGAGTGTTGCCCAATTAGGAAGCAATGCTTTAGCAGAGCGCGAATGTCTGTGTGGCAGCGAATGCAGTTCCAAGGGACAGTGAAAACCAGCTAGAGCTTTCAGTGCTGGCAGCTTTCCTGTGGGCGCAATCTCTGGACGTTTCCAATTTGGCAGCCGGGCTCTGCCAGAGAGAGATACAGAGTGTTGCCCCATTACGAAGCAATGCTTTAGCAGAGCGCGAATGTCTGTGTGGCAGCGAATGCAGTTCCAAGGGACAGTGAAAACCAGCTAGAGCTTTCAGTGCTGGCAGCTTTCCTGTGGGTGCCATCTCTGGACGTTTCCAATTTGGCAGCCGGGCTCTGCCAGAGAGAGATACAGAATGTTGCCCCATTACGAAGCAATGCTTTAGCAGAGCGCGAATGTCTGTGTGGCAGCGAATGCAGTTCCAAGGGACAGTGAAAACCAGCTAGAGCTTTCAGTGCTGGCAGCTTTCCTGTGGGCGCAATCTCTGGACGTTTCCAATTTGGCAGCCGGGCTCTGCCAGAGAGAGATACAGAGTGTTGCCCCCATTCCAAGCAATGCTTTAGCTGAGTGCGAATGTCTGTGTGGCAGCGAATGCAGTTCCAAGGGACAGTGAAAACCAGCTAGAGCTTTCAGTGCTGGCAGCTTTCCTGTGGGCGCAGTCTCTGGACGTTTCCAATTTGGCAGCCGGGCTCTGCCAGAGAGAGATACAGAATGTTGCCCCCTTTCCAAGCAATGCTTTAGCTGAGTGCGAATGTCTGTGTGGCAGCGAATGCAGCTCCAAGGGACAGTGAAAACCAGCTAGAGCTTTCAGTGCTGGCAGCTTTCCTGTGGGCGCAATCTCTGGACGTTTCCAATTTCACTGCCGGGCTCTGCCAGAGAGAGATACAGAGTGTTGCCCCATTACGAAGCAATGCTTTAGCAGAGCGCGAATGTCTGTGTGGCAGCGAATGCAGTTCCAAGGGACAGTGAAAACCAGCTAGAGCTTTCAGTGCTGGCAGCTTTCCTGTGGGCGCAATCTCTGGACGTTTCCAATTTGGCAGCCGGGCTCTGCCACAGAGAGATACAGAATGTTGCCCTCTTACCAAGCAATGCTTTAGCTGAGCGCGAATGTCTGTGTGGCAGCGAATGCAGTTCCAAGGGACAGTGAAAACCAGCTACAGTTTTCAGTACTGGCAGCTTTCCTGTGGGCGCAATCTCTGGACGTTTCCAATTTGGCAGCCGGGCTCTGCCAGAGAGAGATACAGAGTGTTGCCCCATTACCAAGCAATGCTTTAGCAGAGCGCGAATGTCTGTGTGGCAGCGAATGCAGTTCCAAGGGACAGTGAAAACCAGCTAGAGCTTTCACTGCTGGCAGCTTTCCTGTGGGCGCAATCTCTGGACGTTTCCAATTTGGCAGCCGGGCTCTGCCAGAGAGAGATACATAGTGTTGCCCAATTAGGAAGCAAATTTTTAGCAGAGCGTGAATATCTGTGTGGCAGCGAATGCAGTTCCAAGGGACAGTGAAAACCAGCTAGAGCTTTCAGTGCTGGCAGCTTTCCTGTGGGCGCAATCTCTGGACGTTTCCAATTTGGCAGCCGGGCTCTGCCAGAGAGAGATACAGAGTGTTGCCCAATTAGGAAGCAATGCTTTAGCAGAGCGCGAATGTCTGTGTGGCAGCGAATGCAGTTCCAAGGGACAGTGAAAACCAGCTAGAGCTTTCAGTGCTGGCAGCTGTCCTGTGGGCGCAATCTCTGGACGTTTCCAATTTGGCAGCCGGGCTCTGCCAGAGAGAGATACAGAGTGTTGCCCCATTACCAAGCAATGCTTTAGCAGAGCGCGAATGTCTGTGTGGCAGCGAATGCAGTTCCAAGGGACAGTGAAAACCAGCTAGAGCTTTCAGTGCTGGCAGCTTTCCTGTGGGCGCAGTCTCTGGACGTTTCCAATTTGGCAGCCGGGCTCTGCCAGAGAGAGATACAGAATGTTGCCCCCTTTCCAAGCAATGCTTTAGCTGAGTGCGAATGTCTGTGTGGCAGCGAATGCAGTTCCAAGGGACAGTGAAAACCAGCTAGAGCTTTCAGTGCTGGCAGCTTTCCTGTGGGCGCAATCTCTGGACGTTTCCAATTTGGCAGCCGGGTTCTGCCACAGAGACATACAGAATGTTGCCCTCTTACCAAGCAATGCTTTAGCTGAGCGCGAATGTCTGTGTGGCAGCGAATGCAGTTCCAAGGGACAGTGAAAACCAGCTACAGTTTTCAGTACTGGCAGCTTTCCTGTGGGCGCAATCTCTGGACGTTTCCAATTTGGCAGCCGGGCTCTGCCAGAGAGAGATACAGAGTGTTGCCCCATTACCAAGCAATGCTTTAGCAGAGCGCGAATGTCTGTGTGGCAGCGAATGCAGTTCCAAGGGACAGTGAAAACCAGCTAGAGCTTTCAGTGCTGGCAGCTTTCCTGTGGGCGCAATCTCTGGACGTTTCCAATTTGGCAGCCGGGCTCTGCCAGAGAGAGATACAGAGTGTTGCCCCATTACGAAGCAATGCTTTAGCTGAGCGCGAATGTCTGTGTGGCAGCGAATGCAGTTCCAAGGGACAGTGAAAACCAGCTAGAGCTTTCAGTGCTGGCAGCTTTCCTGTGGGCGCAATCTCTGGACGTTTCCAATTTGGCAGCCGGGCTCTGCCAGAGAGAGATACAGAGTGTTGCCCCATTACGAAGCAATGCTTTAGCAGAGCGCGAATGTCTGTGTGGCAGCGAATGCAGTTCCAAGGGACAGTGAAAACCAGCTAGAGCTTTCAGTGCTGGCAGCTTTCCTGTGGGCGCAATCTCTGGACGTTTCCAATTTGGCAGCCGCGCTCTGCCAGAGAGAGATACAGAGTGTTGCCCCTTTACGAAGCAATGCTTTGGCAGAGCGCGAATGTCTGTGTGGCAGCGAATGCAGTTCCAAGGGACAGTGAAAACCAGCTAGAGCTTTCAGTGCTGGCAGCTTTCCTGTGGGTGCAATCTCTGGACGTTTCCAATTTGGCAGCCGGGCTCTGCCAGAGAGAGATACAGAATGTTGCCCCCTTACCAAGCAATGCTTTAGCTGAGCGCGAATGTCTGTGTGGCAGCGAATGCAGTTCCAAGGGACAGTGAAAACCAGCTACAGTTTTCAGTACTGGCAGCTTTCCGGTGGGCGCAATCTCTGGACGTTTCCAATTTGGCAGCCGGGCTCTGCCAGAGAGAGATACAGAGTGTTGCCCCATTAGGAAGCAATGCTTTAGCAGAGCGCGAATGTCTGTGTGGCAGCGAATGCAGTTCCAAGGGACAGTGAAAACCAGCTAGATCTTTCAGTGCTGGCAGCTTTCCTGTGGGCGCAATCTCTGGACATTTCCAATTTGGCAGCCGGGCTCTGCCAGAGAGAGATACAGAATGTTGCCCCCTTACCAAGCAATGCTTTAGCAGAGCGCGAATGTCTGTGTGGCAGCGAATGCAGTTCCAAGGGACAGTGAAAAACAGCTAGAGCTTTCAGTGCTGGCAGCTTTCCTGTGGGCGCAATCTCTGGACGTTTCCAATTTGGCAGCCGGGCTCTGCCAGAGAGAGATACAGAGTGTTGCCCCATTACGAAGCAATGCTTTAGCAGAGCGCGAATGTCTGTGTGGCAGCGAATGCAGTTCCAAGGGACAGTGAAAACCAGCTAGAGCTTTCAGTGCTGGCAGCTTTCCTGTGGGCGCAATCTCTGGACGTTTCCAATTTGGCAGCCGGGCTCTGCCAGAGAGAGAGACAGAGTGTTGCCCCATTAGGAAGCAATGCTTTAGCAGATCGTGAATGTCTGTGTGGCAGCGAATGCAGTTCCAAGGCACAGTGAAAACCAGCTAGAGCTTTCAGTGCTGGCAGCTTTCCTGTGGGTGCAATCTCTGGACGTTTCCAATTTGGCAGCCGGGCTCTGCCAGAGAGAGATACAGAATGTTGCCCCCTTACCAAGCAACGCTTTAGCTGAGCGCGAATGTCTGTGTGGCAGCGAATGCAGTTCCAAGGGACAGTGAAAACCAGCTACAGTTTTCAGTACTGGCAGCTTTCCTGTGGGCGCAATCTCTGGACGTTTCCAATTTGGCAGCCGGGCTCTGCCAGAGAGAGATACAGAGTGTTGCCCCATTACGAAGCAATGCTTTAGCAGAGCGCGAATGTCTGTGTGGCAGCGAATGCAGTTCCAAGGGACAGTGAAAACCAGCTAGAGCTTTCAGTGCTGGCAGCTTTCCTGTGGGTGCAATCTCTGGACGTTTCCAATTTGGCAGCCGGGCTCTGCCAGAGAGAGATACAGAATGTTGCCCCCTTACCAAGCAATGCTTTAGCAGAGCGCGAATGTCTGTGTGGCAGCGAATGCAGTTCCAAGGGACAGTGAAAACCAGCTACAGTTTTCAGTACTGGCAGCTTTCCTGTGGGCGCAATCTCTGGACGTTTCCAATTTGGCAGCCGGGCTCTGCCAGAGAGAGATACAGAGTGTTGCCCCATTAGGAAGCAATGCTTTAGCAGAGCGCGAATGTCTGTGTGGCAGTGAATGCAGTTCCAAGGGACAGTGAAAACCAGCTAGAGCTTTCAGTGCTGGCAGCTTTCCTGTGGGCACAATCTCTGGACGTTTCCAATTTGGCAGCCGGGCTCTGCCAGAGAGAGATACAGAATGTTGCCCCCTTACCAAGCAATGCTTTAGCAGAGCGCGAATGTCTGTGTGGCAGCGAATGCAGTTCCAAGGGACAGTGAAAACCAGCTAGAGCTTTCAGTGCTGGCAGCTTTCCTGTGGGTGCAATCTCTGGACGTTTCCAATTTGGCAGCCGGGCTCTGCCAGAGAGAGATACAGAGTGTTGCCCCATTAGGAAGCAATGCTTTAGCAGAGCGCGAATGTCTGTGTGGCAGCGAATGCAGTTCCAAGGGACAGTGAAAACCAGCTAGAGCTTTCAGTGCTGGCAGCTTTCCTGTGGGCGCAATCTCTGGACGTTTCCAATTTGGCAGCCGGGCTCTGCCAGAGAGAGATACAGAGTGTTGCCCCATTACGAAGCAATGCTTTAGCAGAGCGCGAATGTCTGTGTGGCAGCGAATGCAGTTCCAAGGGACAGTGAAAACCAGCTAGAGCTTTCAGTGCTGGCAGCTTTCCTGTGGGCGCAATCTCTGGACGTTTCCAATTTGGCAGCCGGGCTCTGCCAGAGAGAGATACAGAGTGTTGCCCTCTTACCAAGCAATGCTTTAGCTGAGCGCGAATGTCTGTGTGGCAGCGAATGCAGTTCCAAGGGACAGTGAAAACCAGCTACAGTTTTCAGTACTGGCAGCTTTCCTGTGGGCGCAATCTCTGGACGTTTCCAATTTGGCAGCCGGGCTCTGCCAGAGAGAGATACAGAGTGTTGCCCCATTACGAAGCAATGCTTTAGCAGAGCGCGAATGTCTGTGTGGCAGCGAATGCAGTTCCAAGGGACAGTGAAAACCAGCTAGAGCTTTCAGTGCTGGCAGCTTTCCTGTGGGCGCAATCTCTGGACGTTTCCAATTTGGCAGCCGGGCTCTGCCAGAGAGAGATACAGAGTGTTGCCCCATTACGAAGCAATGCTTTAGCAGAGCGCGAATGTCTGTGTGGCAGCGAATGCAGTTCCAAGGGACAGTGAAAACCAGCTAGAGCTTTCAGTGCTGGCAGCTTTCCTGTGGGCGCAATCTCTGGACGTTTCCAATTTGGCAGCCGGGCTCTGCCAGAGAGAGATACAGAGTGTTGCCCAATTAGGAAGCAATGCTTTAGCTGAGCGCGAATGTCTGTGTGGCAGCGAATGCAGTTCCAAGGGACAGTGAAAACCAGCTAGAGCTTTCAGTGCTGGCAGCTTTCCTGTGGGCGCAATCTCTGGACGTTTCCAATTTGGCAGCCGGGCTCTGCCAGAAAGAGATACAGAGTGTTGCCCCATTACGAAGCAATGCTTTAGCAGAGCGCGAATGTCTGTGTGGCAGCGAATGCAGTTCCAAGGGACAGTGAAAACCAGCTAGAGCTTTCAGTGCTGGCAGCTTTCCTGTGGGCGCAATCTCTGGACGTTTCCAATTTGGCAGCCGGGCTCTGCCAGAGAGAGATACAGAATGTTGCCCCCTTACCAAGCAATACTTTAGCAGAGCGCGAATGTCTGTGTGGCAGCGAATGCAGTTCCAAGGGACAGTGAAAACCAGCTAGAGCTTTCAGTACTGGCAGCTTTCCTGTGGGCGCAATCTCTGGACGATTCCAATTTGGCAGCCGGGCTCTGCCACAGAGAGATACAGAGTGTTGCCCAATTAGGAAGCAAAGTTTTAGCAGAGCGTGAATATCTGTGTGGCAGCGAATGCAGTTCCAAGGGACAGTGAAAACCAGCTAGAGCTTTCAGTGCTGGCAGCTTTCCTGTGGGCGCAATCTCTGGACGTTTCCAATTTGGCAGCCGGGCTCTGCCAGAGAGAGATACAGAGTGTTGCCCCATTACGAAGCAATGCTTTAGCAGAGCGCGAATGTCTGTGTGGCAGCGAATGCAGTTCCAAGGGACAGTGAAAACCAGCTACAGTTTTCAGTACTGGCAGCTTTCCTGTGGGCGCAATCTCTGGACGTTTCCAATTTGGCAGCCGGGCTCTGCCACAGAGAGATACAGAGTGTTGCCCAATTAGGAAGCAATGCTTTAGCAGAGCGCGAATGTCTGTGTGGCAGCGAATGCAGTTCCAAGGGACAGTGAAAACCAGCTAGAGCTTTCAGTGCTGGCAGCTTTCCTGTGGGCGCAATCTCTGGACGTTTCCAATTTGGCAGCCGGGCTCTGCCAGAGAGAGATACAGAGTGTTGCCCCATTACGAAGCAATGCTTTAGCAGAGCGCGAATGTCTGTGTGGCAGCGAATGCAGTTCCAAGGGACAGTGAAAACCAGCTAGAGCTTTCAGTGCTGGCAGCTTTCCTGTGGGTGCCATCTCTGGACGTTTCCAATTTGGCAGCCGGGCTCTGCCAGAGAGAGATACAGAGTGTTGCCCCATTACGAAGCAATGCTTTAGCAGAGCGCGAATGTCTGTGTGGCAGCGAATGCAGTTCCAAGGGACAGTGAAAACCAGCTAGAGCTTTCAGTGCTGGCAGCTTTCCTGTGGGCGCAATCTCTGGACGTTTCCAATTTGGCAGCCGGGCTCTGCCAGAGAGAGATACAGAGTGTTGCCCCCATTCCAAGCAATGCTTTAGCTGAGTGCGAATGTCTGTGTGGCAGCGAATGCAGTTCCAAGGGACAGTGAAAACCAGCTAGAGCTTTCAGTGCTGGCAGCTTTCCTGTGGGCGCAGTCTCTGGACGTTTCCAATTTGGCAGCCGGGCTCTGCCAGAGAGAGATACAGAATGTTGCCCCCTTTCCAAGCAATGCTTTAGCTGAGTGCGAATGTCTGTGTGGCAGCGAATGCAGCTCCAAGGGACAGTGAAAACCAGCTAGAGCTTTCAGTGCTGGCAGCTTTCCTGTGGGCGCAATCTCTGGACGTTTCCAATTTCACTGCCGGGCTCTGCCAGAGAGAGATACAGAGTGTTGCCCCATTACGAAGCAATGCTTTAGCAGAGCGCGAATGTCTGTGTGGCAGCGAATGCAGTTCCAAGGGACAGTGAAAACCAGCTAGAGCTTTCAGTGCTGGCAGCTTTCCTGTGGGCGCAATCTCTGGACGTTTCCAATTTGGCAGCCGGGCTCTGCCAGAGAGAGATACAGAATGTTGCCCTCTTACCAAGCAATGCTTTAGCTGAGCGCGAATGTCTGTGTGGCAGCGAATGCAGTTCCAAGGGACAGTGAAAACCAGCTACAGTTTTCAGTACTGGCAGCTTTCCTGTGGGCGCAATCTCTGGACGTTTCCAATTTGGCAGCCGGGCTCTGCCAGAGAGAGATACAGAGTGTTGCCCCATTACGAAGCAATGCTTTAGCAGAGCGCGAATGTCTGTGTGGCAGCGAATGCAGTTCCAAGGGACAGTGAAAACCAGCTAGAGCTTTCAGTGCTGGCAGCTTTCCTGTGGGCGCAATCTCTGGACGTTTCCAATTTGGCAGCCGGGCTCTGCCAGAGAGAGAGACAGAGTGTTGCCCCATTAGGAAGCAATGCTTTAGCAGAGCGTGAATGTCTGTGTGGCAGCGAATGCAGTTCCAAGGCACAGTGAAAACCAGCTAGAGCTTTCAGTGCTGGCAGCTTTCCTGTGGGTGCAATCTCTGGACGTTTCCAATTTGGCAGCCGGGCTCTGCCAGAGAGAGATACAGAATGTTGCCCCCTTACCAAGCAACGCTTTAGCTGAGCGCGAATGTCTGTGTGGCAGCGAATGCAGTTCCAAGGGACAGTGAAAACCAGCTACAGTTTTCAGTACTGGCAGCTTTCCTGTGGGCGCAATCTCTGGACGTTTCCAATTTGGCAGCCGGGCTCTGCCAGAGAGAGATACAGAGTGTTGCCCCATTACGAAGCAATGCTTTAGCAGAGCGCGAATGTCTGTGTGGCAGCGAATGCAGTTCCAAGGGACAGTGAAAACCAGCTAGAGCTTTCAGTGCTGGCAGCTTTCCTGTGGGTGCAATCTCTGGACGTTTCCAATTTGGCAGCCGGGCTCTGCCAGAGAGAGATACAGAATGTTGCCCCCTTACCAAGCAATGCTTTAGCAGAGCGCGAATGTCTGTGTGGCAGCGAATGCAGTTCCAAGGGACAGTGAAAACCAGCTACAGTTTTCAGTACTGGCAGCTTTCCTGTGGGCGCAATCTCTGGACGTTTCCAATTTGGCAGCCGGGCTCTGCCAGAGAGAGATACAGAGTGTTGCCCCATTAGGAAGCAATGCTTTAGCAGAGCGCGAATGTCTGTGTGGCAGTGAATGCAGTTCCAAGGGACAGTGAAAACCAGCTAGAGCTTTCAGTGCTGGCAGCTTTCCTGTGGGCACAATCTCTGGACGTTTCCAATTTGGCAGCCGGGCTCTGCCAGAGAGAGATACAGAATGTTGCCCCCTTACCAAGCAATGCTTTAGCAGAGCGCGAATGTCTGTGTGGCAGCGAATGCAGTTCCAAGGGACAGTGAAAACCAGCTAGAGCTTTCAGTGCTGGCAGCTTTCCTGTGGGTGCAATCTCTGGACGTTTCCAATTTGGCAGCCGGGCTCTGCCAGAGAGAGATACAGAGTGTTGCCCCATTAGGAAGCAATGCTTTAGCAGAGCGCGAATGTCTGTGTGGCAGCGAATGCAGTTCCAAGGGACAGTGAAAACCAGCTAGAGCTTTCAGTGCTGGCAGCTTTCCTGTGGGCGCAATCTCTGGACGTTTCCAATTTGGCAGCCGGGCTCTGCCAGAGAGAGATACAGAGTGTTGCCCCATTACGAAGCAATGCTTTAGCAGAGCGCGAATGTCTGTGTGGCAGCGAATGCAGTTCCAAGGGACAGTGAAAACCAGCTAGAGCTTTCAGTGCTGGCAGCTTTCCTGTGGGCGCAATCTCTGGACGTTTCCAATTTGGCAGCCGGGCTCTGCCAGAGAGAGATACAGAGTGTTGCCCTCTTACCAAGCAATGCTTTAGCTGAGCGCGAATGTCTGTGTGGCAGCGAATGCAGTTCCAAGGGACAGTGAAAACCAGCTACAGTTTTCAGTACTGGCAGCTTTCCTGTGGGCGCAATCTCTGGACGTTTCCAATTTGGCAGCCGGGCTCTGCCAGAGAGAGATACAGAGTGTTGCCCCATTACGAAGCAATGCTTTAGCAGAGCGCGAATGTCTGTGTGGCAGCGAATGCAGTTCCAAGGGACAGTGAAAACCAGCTAGAGCTTTCAGTGCTGGCAGCTTTCCTGTGGGCGCAATCTCTGGACGTTTCCAATTTGGCAGCCGGGCTCTGCCAGAGAGAGATACAGAGTGTTGCCCCATTACGAAGCAATGCTTTAGCAGAGCGCGAATGTCTGTGTGGCAGCGAATGCAGTTCCAAGGGACAGTGAAAACCAGCTAGAGCTTTCAGTGCTGGCAGCTTTCCTGTGGGCGCAATCTCTGGACGTTTCCAATTTGGCAGCCGGGCTCTGCCAGAGAGAGATACAGAGTGTTGCCCAATTAGGAAGCAATGCTTTAGCTGAGCGCGAATGTCTGTGTGGCAGCGAATGCAGTTCCAAGGGACAGTGAAAACCAGCTAGAGCTTTCAGTGCTGGCAGCTTTCCTGTGGGCGCAATCTCTGGACGTTTCCAATTTGGCAGCCGGGCTCTGCCAGAAAGAGATACAGAGTGTTGCCCCATTACGAAGCAATGCTTTAGCAGAGCGCGAATGTCTGTGTGGCAGCGAATGCAGTTCCAAGGGACAGTGAAAACCAGCTAGAGCTTTCAGTGCTGGCAGCTTTCCTGTGGGCGCAATCTCTGGACGTTTCCAATTTGGCAGCCGGGCTCTGCCAGAGAGAGATACAGAATGTTGCCCCCTTACCAAGCAATACTTTAGCAGAGCGCGAATGTCTGTGTGGCAGCGAATGCAGTTCCAAGGGACAGTGAAAACCAGCTAGAGCTTTCAGTACTGGCAGCTTTCCTGTGGGCGCAATCTCTGGACGATTCCAATTTGGCAGCCGGGCTCTGCCACAGAGAGATACAGAGTGTTGCCCAATTAGGAAGCAAAGTTTTAGCAGAGCGTGAATATCTGTGTGGCAGCGAATGCAGTTCCAAGGGACAGTGAAAACCAGCTAGAGCTTTCAGTGCTGGCAGCTTTCCTGTGGGCGCAATCTCTGGACGTTTCCAATTTGGCAGCCGGGCTCTGCCAGAGAGAGATACAGAGTGTTGCCCCATTACGAAGCAATGCTTTAGCAGAGCGCGAATGTCTGTGTGGCAGCGAATGCAGTTCCAAGGGACAGTGAAAACCAGCTACAGTTTTCAGTACTGGCAGCTTTCCTGTGGGCGCAATCTCTGGACGTTTCCAATTTGGCAGCCGGGCTCTGCCACAGAGAGATACAGAGTGTTGCCCAATTAGGAAGCAATGCTTTAGCAGAGCGCGAATGTCTGTGTGGCAGCGAATGCAGTTCCAAGGGACAGTGAAAACCAGCTAGAGCTTTCAGTGCTGGCAGCTTTCCTGTGGGCGCAATCTCTGGACGTTTCCAATTTGGCAGCCGGGCTCTGCCAGAGAGAGATACAGAGTGTTGCCCCATTACGAAGCAATGCTTTAGCAGAGCGCGAATGTCTGTGTGGCAGCGAATGCAGTTCCAAGGGACAGTGAAAACCAGCTAGAGCTTTCAGTGCTGGCAGCTTTCCTGTGGGTGCCATCTCTGGACGTTTCCAATTTGGCAGCCGGGCTCTGCCAGAGAGAGATACAGAGTGTTGCCCCATTACGAAGCAATGCTTTAGCAGAGCGCGAATGTCTGTGTGGCAGCGAATGCAGTTCCAAGGGACAGTGAAAACCAGCTAGAGCTTTCAGTGCTGGCAGCTTTCCTGTGGGCGCAATCTCTGGACGTTTCCAATTTGGCAGCCGGGCTCTGCCAGAGAGAGATACAGAGTGTTGCCCCCATTCCAAGCAATGCTTTAGCTGAGTGCGAATGTCTGTGTGGCAGCGAATGCAGTTCCAAGGGACAGTGAAAACCAGCTAGAGCTTTCAGTGCTGGCAGCTTTCCTGTGGGCGCAGTCTCTGGACGTTTCCAATTTGGCAGCCGGGCTCTGCCAGAGAGAGATACAGAATGTTGCCCCCTTTCCAAGCAATGCTTTAGCTGAGTGCGAATGTCTGTGTGGCAGCGAATGCAGCTCCAAGGGACAGTGAAAACCAGCTAGAGCTTTCAGTGCTGGCAGCTTTCCTGTGGGCGCAATCTCTGGACGTTTCCAATTTCACTGCCGGGCTCTGCCAGAGAGAGATACAGAGTGTTGCCCCATTACGAAGCAATGCTTTAGCAGAGCGCGAATGTCTGTGTGGCAGCGAATGCAGTTCCAAGGGACAGTGAAAACCAGCTAGAGCTTTCAGTGCTGGCAGCTTTCCTGTGGGCGCAATCTCTGGACGTTTCCAATTTGGCAGCCGGGCTCTGCCAGAGAGAGATACAGAATGTTGCCCTCTTACCAAGCAATGCTTTAGCTGAGCGCGAATGTCTGTGTGGCAGCGAATGCAGTTCCAAGGGACAGTGAAAACCAGCTACAGTTTTCAGTACTGGCAGCTTTCCTGTGGGCGCAATCTCTGGACGTTTCCAATTTGGCAGCCGGGCTCTGCCAGAGAGAGATACAGAGTGTTGCCCCATTACGAAGCAATGCTTTAGCAGAGCGCGAATGTCTGTGTGGCAGCGAATGCAGTTCCAAGGGACAGTGAAAACCAGCTAGAGCTTTCACTGCTGGCAGCTTTCCTGTGGGCGCAATCTCTGGACGTTTCCAATTTGGCAGCCGGGCTCTGCCAGAGAGAGATACATAGTGTTGCCCAATTAGGAAGCAAATTTTTAGCAGAGCGTGAATATCTGTGTGGCAGCGAATGCAGTTCCAAGGGACAGTGAAAACCAGCTAGAGCTTTCAGTGCTGGCAGCTTTCCTGTGGGCGCAATCTCTGGACGTTTCCAATTTGGCAGCCGGGCTCTGCCAGAGAGAGATACAGAGTGTTGCCCAATTAGGAAGCAATGCTTTAGCAGAGCGCGAATGTCTGTGTGGCAGCGAATGCAGTTCCAAGGGACAGTGAAAACCAGCTAGAGCTTTCAGTGCTGGCAGCTTTCCTGTGGGCGCAATCTCTGGACGTTTCCAATTTGGCAGCCGGGCTCTGCCAGAGAGAGATACAGAGTGTTGCCCCATTACCAAGCAATGCTTTAGCAGAGCGCGAATGTCTGTGTGGCAGCGAATGCAGTTCCAAGGGACAGTGAAAACCAGCTAGAGCTTTCAGTGCTGGCAGCTTTCCTGTGGGCGCAGTCTCTGGACGTTTCCAATTTGGCAGCCGGGCTCTGCCAGAGAGAGATACAGAATGTTGCCCCCTTTCCAAGCAATGCTTTAGCTGAGTGCGAATGTCTGTGTGGCAGCGAATGCAGTTCCAAGGGACAGTGAAAACCAGCTAGAGCTTTCAGTGCTGGCAGCTTTCCTGTGGGCGCAATCTCTGGACGTTTCCAATTTGGCAGCCGGGTTCTGCCACAGAGACATACAGAATGTTGCCCTCTTACCAAGCAATGCTTTAGCTGAGCGCGAATGTCTGTGTGGCAGCGAATGCAGTTCCAAGGGACAGTGAAAACCAGCTACAATTTTCAGTACTGGCAGCTTTCCTGTGGGCGCAATCTCTGGACGTTTCCAATTTGGCAGCCGGGCTCTGCCAGAGAGAGATACAGAGTGTTGCCCCATTACCAAGCAATGCTTTAGCAGAGCGCGAATGTCTGTGTGGCAGCGAATGCAGTTCCAAGGGACAGTGAAAACCAGCTAGAGCTTTCAGTGCTGGCAGCTTTCCTGTGGGCGCAATCTCTGGACGTTTCCAATTTGGCAGCCGGGCTCTGCCAGAGAGAGATACAGAGTGTTGCCCCATTACGAAGCAATGCTTTAGCTGAGCGCGAATGTCTGTGTGGCAGCGAATGCAGTTCCAAGGGACAGTGAAAACCAGCTAGAGCTTTCAGTGCTGGCAGCTTTCCTGTGGGCGCAATCTCTGGACGTTTCCAATTTGGCAGCCGGGCTCTGCCACAGAGAGATACAGAGTGTTGCCCCATTACGAAGCAATGCTTTAGCAGAGCGCGAATGTCTGTGTGGCAGCGAATGCAGTTCCAAGGGACAGTGAAAACCAGCTAGAGCTTTCAGTGCTGGCAGCTTTCCTGTGGGCGCAATCTCTGGACGTTTCCAATTTGGCAGCCGCGCTCTGCCAGAGAGAGATACAGAGTGTTGCCCCTTTACGAAGCAATGCTTTGGCAGAGCGCGAATGTCTGTGTGGCAGCGAATGCAGTTCCAAGGGACAGTGAAAACCAGCTAGAGCTTTCAGTGCTGGCAGCTTTCCTGTGGGTGCAATCTCTGGACGTTTCCAATTTGGCAGCCGGGCTCTGCCAGAGAGAGATACAGAATGTTGCCCCCTTACCAAGCAATGCTTTAGCTGAGCGCGAATGTCTGTGTGGCAGCGAATGCAGTTCCAAGGGACAGTGAAAACCAGCTACAGTTTTCAGTACTGGCAGCTTTCCGGTGGGCGCAATCTCTGGACGTTTCCAATTTGGCAGCCGGGCTCTGCCAGAGAGAGATACAGAGTGTTGCCCCATTAGGAAGCAATGCTTTAGCAGAGCGCGAATGTCTGTGTGGCAGCGAATGCAGTTCCAAGGGACAGTGAAAACCAGCTAGAGCTTTCAGTGCTGGCAGCTTTCCTGTGGGCGCAATCTCTGGACATTTCCAATTTGGCAGCCGGGCTCTGCCAGAGAGAGATACAGAATGTTGCCCCCTTACCAAGCAATGCTTTAGCAGAGCGCGAATGTCTGTGTGGCAGCGAATGCAGTTCCAAGGGACAGTGAAAAACAGCTAGAGCTTTCAGTGCTGGCAGCTTTCCTGTGGGCGCAATCTCTGGACGTTTCCAATTTGGCAGCCGGGCTCTGCCAGAGAGAGATACAGAGTGTTGCCCCATTACGAAGCAATGCTTTAGCAGAGCGCGAATGTCTGTGTGGCAGCGAATGCAGTTCCAAGGGACAGTGAAAACCAGCTAGAGCTTTCAGTGCTGGCAGCTTTCCTGTGGGCGCAATCTCTGGACGTTTCCAATTTGGCAGCCGGGCTCTGCCAGAGAGAGAGACAGAGTGTTGCCCCATTAGGAAGCAATGCTTTAGCAGAGCGTGAATGTCTGTGTGGCAGCGAATGCAGTTCCAAGGCACAGTGAAAACCAGCTAGAGCTTTCAGTGCTGGCAGCTTTCCTGTGGGTGCAATCTCTGGACGTTTCCAATTTGGCAGCCGGGCTCTGCCAGAGAGAGATACAGAATGTTGCCCCCTTACCAAGCAACGCTTTAGCTGAGCGCGAATGTCTGTGTGGCAGCGAATGCAGTTCCAAGGGACAGTGAAAACCAGCTACAGTTTTCAGTACTGGCAGCTTTCCTGTGGGCGCAATCTCTGGACGTTTCCAATTTGGCAGCCGGGCTCTGCCAGAGAGAGATACAGAGTGTTGCCCCATTACGAAGCAATGCTTTAGCAGAGCGCGAATGTCTGTGTGGCAGCGAATGCAGTTCCAAGGGACAGTGAAAACCAGCTAGAGCTTTCAGTGCTGGCAGCTTTCCTGTGGGTGCAATCTCTGGACGTTTCCAATTTGGCAGCCGGGCTCTGCCAGAGAGAGATACAGAATGTTGCCCCCTTACCAAGCAATGCTTTAGCTGAGCGCGAATGTCTGTGTGGCAGCGAATGCAGTTCCAAGGGACAGTGAAAACCAGCTACAGTTTTCAGTACTGGCAGCTTTCCTGTGGGCGCAATCTCTGGACGTTTCCAATTTGGCAGCCGGGCTCTGCCAGAGAGAGATACAGAGTGTTGCCCCATTAGGAAGCAATGCTTTAGCAGAGCGCGAATGTCTGTGTGGCAGTGAATGCAGTTCCAAGGGACAGTGAAAACCAGCTAGAGCTTTCAGTGCTGGCAGCTTTCCTGTGGGCACAATCTCTGGACGTTTCCAATTTGGCAGCCGGGCTCTGCCAGAGAGAGATACAGAATGTTGCCCCCTTACCAAGCAATGCTTTAGCAGAGCGCGAATGTCTGTGTGGCAGCGAATGCAGTTCCAAGGGACAGTGAAAACCAGCTAGAGCTTTCAGTGCTGGCAGCTTTCCTGTGGGTGCAATCTCTGGACGTTTCCAATTTGGCAGCCGGGCTCTGCCAGAGAGAGATACAGAGTGTTGCCCCATTACGAAGCAATGCTTTAGCAGAGCGCGAATGTCTGTGTGGCAGCGAATGCAGTTCCAAGGGACAGTGAAAACCAGCTAGAGCTTTCAGTGCTGGCAGCTTTCCTGTGGGCGCAATCTCTGGACGTTTCCAATTTGGCAGCCGGGCTCTGCCAGAGAGAGATACAGAATGTTGCCCTCTTACCAAGCAATGCTTTAGCTGAGCGCGAATGTCTGTGTGGCAGCGAATGCAGTTCCAAGGGACAGTGAAAACCAGCTAGAGCTTTCAGTTCTGGCAGCTTTCCTGTGGGCGCAATCTCTGGACGTTTCCAATTTGGCAGCCGGGCTCTGCCAGAGAGAGATACAGAGTGTTGCCCCATTACGAAGCAATGCTTTAGCAGAGCGCGAATGTCTGTGTGGCAGCGAATGCAGTTCCAAGGGACAGTGAAAACCAGCTAGAGCTTTCAGTGCTGGCAGCTTTCCTGTGGGCGCAATCTCTGGACGTTTCCAATTTGGCAGCCGGGCTCTGCCAGAGAGAGATACAGAGTGTTGCCCCATTACGAAGCAATGCTTTAGCAGAGCGCGAATGTCTGTGTGGCAGCGAATGCAGTTCCAAGGGACAGTGAAAACCAGCTAGAGCTTTCAGTGCTGGCAGCTTTCCTGTGGGCGCAATGTCTGGACGTTTCCAATTTGGCAGCCGGGCTCTGCCAGAGAGAGATACAGAGTGTTGCCCCATTACGAAGCAATGCTTTAGCAGAGCGCGAATGTCTGTGTGGCAGCGAATGCAGTTCCAAGGTACAGTGAAAACCAGCTAGAGCTTTCAGTGCTGGCAGCTTTCCTGTGGGCGCAATGTCTGGACGTTTCCAATTTGGCAGCCGGGCTCTGCCAGAGAGAGATACAGAGTGTTGCCCCATTACGAAGCAATGCTTTAGCAGAGCGCGAATGTCTGTGTGGCAGCGAATGCAGTTCCAAGGGACAGTGAAAACCAGCTAGAGCTTTCAGTGCTGGCAGCTTTCCTGTGGGCGCAATCTCTGGACGTTTCCAATTTGGCAGCCGGGCTCTGCCAGAGAGAGATACAGAGTGTTGCCCCATTACGAAGCAATGCTTTAGCAGAGCGCGAATGTCTGTGTGGCAGCGAATGCAGTTCCAAGGGACAGTGAAAACCAGCTAGAGCTTTCAGTGCTGGCAGCTTTCCTGTGGGCGCAATCTCTGGACGTTTCCAATTTGGCAGCCGGGCTCTGCCAGAGAGAGATACAGAGTGTTGCCTCCTTACCAAGCAATGCTTTAGCAGAGCGCGAATGTCTGTGTGGCAGCAAATGCAGTTCCAAGGGACAGTGAAAACCAGCTAGAGCTTTCAGTGCTGGCAGCTTTCCTGTGGGCGCAATCTCTGGACGTTTCCAATTTGGCAGCCGGGCTCTGCCAGAGAGAGATACAGAATGTTGCCCTCTTACCAAGCAATGCTTTAGCTGAGCGCGAATGTCTGTGTGGCAGCGAATGCAGTTCCAAGGGACAGTGAAAACCAGCTACAGTTTTCAGTACTGCAGCTTTCCTGTGGGCGCAATCTCTGGACGTTTCCAATTTGGCAGCCGGGCTCTGCCAGAGAGAGATACAGAGTGTTGCCCCATTACGAAGCAATGCTTTAGCAGAGCGCGAATGTCTGTGTGGCAGCGAATGCAGTTCCAAGGGACAGTGAAAACCAGCTAGAGCTTTCAGTGCTGGCAGCTTTCCTGTGGGCGCAATCTCTGGACGTTTCCAATTTGGCAGCCGGGCTCTGCCAGAGAGAGATACAGAGTGTTGCCCCATTACGAAGCAATGCTTTAGCAGAGCGCGAATGTCTGTGTGGCAGCGAATGCAGTTCCAAGGGACAGTGAAAACCAGCTAGAGCTTTCAGTGCTGGCAGCTTTCCTGTGGGCGCAATCTCTGGACGTTTCAAATTTGGCAGCCGGGCTCTGCCAGAGAGAGATACAGAGTGTTGCCCCATTACGAAGCAATGCTTTAGCAGAGCGCGAATGTCTGTGTGGCAGCGAATGCAGTTCCAAGGGACAGTGAAAACCAGCTAGAGCTTTCAGTGCTGGCAGCTTTCCTGTGGGCGCAATCTCTGGACGTTTCCAATTTGGCAGCCGGGCTCTACCAGAGAGAGATACAGAGTGTTGCCCCATTACCAAGCAATGCTTTAGCTGAGCGCGAATGTCTGTGTGGCAGCGAATGCAGTTCCAAGGGACAGTGAAAAACAGCTACAGTTTTCAGTACTGGCAGCTTTCCTGTGGGCGCAATCTCTGGACGTTTCCAATTTGGCAGCCGGGCTCTGCCAGAGAGAGATACAGAGTGTTGCCCCATTACGAAGCAATGCTTTAGCAGAGCGCGAATGTCTGTGTGGCAGCGAATGCAGTTCCAAGGGCCAGTGAAAACCAGCTAGAGCTTTCAGTGCTGGCAGCTTTCCTGTGGGCGCAATCTCTGGACGTTTCCAATTTGGCAGCCGGGCTCTGCCACAGAGAGATACAGAGTGTTGCCCCATTACGAAGCAATGCTTTAGCAGACCGCGAATGTCTGTGTGGCAGCGAATGCAGTTCCAAGGGACAGTGAAAACCAGCTAGAGCTTTCAGTGCTGGCAGCTTTCCTGTGGGCGCAATCTCTGGACGTTTCCAATTTGGCAGCCGGGCTCTGCCAGAGAGAGATACAGAGTGTTGCCCCATTACGAAGCAATGCTTTAGCAGAGCGCGAATGTCTGTGTGGCAGCGAATGCAGTTCCAAGGGACAGTGAAAACCAGCTAGAGCTTTCAGTGCTGGCAGCTTTCCTGTGGGTGCAATCTCTGGACGTTTCCAATTTGGCAGCCGGGCTCTGCCAGAGAGAGATACAGAATGTTGCCCCCTTACCAAGCAATGCTTTAGCTGAGCGCGAATGTCTGTGTGGCAGCGAATGCAGTTCCAAGGGACAGTGAAAACCAGCTACAGTTTTCAGTACTGGCAGCTTTCCTGTGGGCGCAATCTCTGGACGTTTCCAATTTGGCAGCCGGGCTCTGCCAGAGAGAGATACAGAGTGTTGCCCCATTAGGAAGCAATGCTTTAGCAGAGCGCGAATGTCTGTGTGGCAGCGAATGCAGTTCCAAGGGACAGTGAAAACCAGCTAGAGCTTTCAGTGCTGGCAGCTTTCCTGTGGGCGCAATCTCTGGACGTTTCCAATTTGGCAGCCGGGCTCTGCCAGAGAGAGATACAGAATGTTGCCCCCTTACCAAGCAATGCTTTAGCAGAGCGCGAATGTCTGTGTGGCAGCGAATGCAGTTCCAAGGGACAGTGAAAACCAGCTAGAGCTTTCAGTGCTGGCAGCTTTCCTGTGGGTGCCATCTCTGGACGTTTCCAATTTGGCAGCCGGGCTCTGCCAGAGAGAGATACAGAGTGTTGCCCCATTACGAAGCAATGCTTTAGCAGAGCGCGAATGTCTGTGTGGCAGCGAATGCAGTTCCAAGGGACAGTGAAAACCAGCTAGAGCTTTCAGTGCTGGCAGCTTTCCTGTGGGTGCAATCTCTGGACGTTTCCAATTTGGCAGCCGGGCTCTGCCAGAGAGAGATACAGAGTGTTGCCCCATTACGAAGCAATGCTTTAGCAGAGCGCGAATGTCTGTGTGGCAGCGAATGCAGTTCCAAGGGACAGTGAAAACCAGCTAGAGCTTTCAGTGCTGGCAGCTTTCCTGTGGGCGCAATCTCTGGACGTTTCCAATTTGGCAGCCGGGCTCTGCCAGAGAGAGATACAGAATGTTGCCCTCTTACCAAGCAATGCTTTAGCTGAGCGCGAATGTCTGTGTGGCAGCGAATGCAGTTCCAAGGGACAGTGAAAACCAGCTACAGTTTTCAGTACTGGCAGCTTTCCTGTGGGCGCAATCTCTGGACGTTTCCAATTTGGCAGCCGGGCTCTGCCAGAGAGAGATACAGAGTGTTGCCCCATTACGAAGCAATGCTTTAGCAGAGCGCGAATGTCTGTGTGGCAGCGAATGCAGTTCCAAGGGACAGTGAAAACCAGCTAGAGCTTTCAGTGCTGGCAGCTTTCCTGTGGGCGCAATCTCTGGACGTTTCCAATTTGGCAGCCGGGCTCTGCCAGAGAGAGATACAGAGTGTTGCCCCATTAGGAAGCAATGCTTTAGCAGAGTGCGAATGTCTGTGTGGCAGCGAATGCAGTTCCAAGGGACAGTGAAAACCAGCTAGAGCTTTCAGTTCTGGCAGCTTTCCTGTGGGCGCAATCTCTGGACGTTTCCAATTTGGCAGCCGGGCTCTGCCAGAGAAAGATACAGAGTGTTGCCCCATTACGAAGCAATGCTTTAGCAGAGCGCGAATGTCTGTGTGGCAGCGAATGCAGTTCCAAGGGACAGTGAAAACCAGCTAGAGCTTTCAGTGCTGGCAGCTTTCCTGTGGGCGCAATCTCTGGACGTTTCCAATTTGGCAGCCGGGCTCTGCCAGAGAGAGATACAGAGTGTTGCCCCATTACGAAGCAATGCTTTAGCAGAGTGCGAATGTCTGTGTGGCAGCGAATGCAGTTCCAAGGGACAGTGAAAACCAGCTAGAGCTTTCAGTGCTGGCAGCTTTCCTGTGGGCGCAATGTCTGGACGTTTCCAATTTGGCAGCCGGGCTCTGCCAGAGAGAGATACAGAGTGTTGCCCCATTACGAAGCAATGCTTTAGCAGAGCGCGAATGTCTGTGTGGCAGCGAATGCAGTTCCAAGGGACAGTGAAAACCAGCTAGAGCTTTCAGTGCTGGCAGCTTTCCTGTGGGCGCAATCTCTGGACGTTTCCAATTTGGCAGCCGGGCTCTGCCAGAGAGAGATACAGAGTGTTGCCCCATTACGAAGCAATGCTTTAGCAGAGCGCGAATGTCTGTGTGGCAGCGAATGCAGTTCCAAGGGACAGTGAAAACCAGCTAGAGCTTTCAGTGCTGGCAGCTTTCCTGTGGGCGCAATCTCTGGACGTTTCCAATTTGGCAGCCGGGCTCTGCCAGAGAGAGATACAGAGTGTTGCCCCATTACGAAGCAATGCTTTAGCAGAGCGCGAATGTCTGTGTGGCAGCGAATGCAGTTCCAAGGGACAGTGAAAACCAGCTAGAGCTTTCAGTGCTGGCAGCTTTCCTGTGGGCGCAATCTCTGGACGTTTCCAATTTGGCAGCCGGGCTCTGCCAGAGAGAGATACAGAGTGTTGCCCCATTACGAAGCAATGCTTTAGCAGAGCGCGAATGTCTGTGTGGCAGCGAATGCAGTTCCAAGGGACAGTGAAAACCAGCTAGAGCTTTCAGTGCTGGCAGCTTTCCTGTGGGCGCAATCTCTGGACGTTTCCAATTTGGCAGCCGCGCTCTGCCAGAGAGAGATACAGAGTGTTGCCTCCTTACCAAGCAATGCTTTAGCAGAGCGCGAATGTCTGTGTGGCAGCGAATGCAGTTCCAAGGGACAGTGAAAACCAGCTAGAGCTTTCAGTGCTGGCAGCTTTCCTGTGGGCGCAATCTCTGGACGTTTCCAATTTGGCAGCCGGGCTCTGCCAGAGAGAGATACAGAATGTTGCCCTCTTACCAAGCAATGCTTTAGCTGAGCGCGAATGTCTGTGTGGCAGCGAATGCAGTTCCAAGGGACAGTGAAAACCAGCTACAGTTTTCAGTACTGGCAGCTTTCCTGTGGGCGCAATCTCTGGACGTTTCCAATTTGGCAGCCGGGCTCTGCCAGAGAGAGATACAGAGTGTTGCCCCATTACGAAGCAATGCTTTAGCAGAGCGCGAATGTCTGTGTGGCAGCGAATGCAGTTCCAAGGGACAGTGAAAACCAGCTAGAGCTTTCAGTGCTGGCAGCTTTCCTGTGGGCGCAATCTCTGGACGTTTCCAATTTGGCAGCCGGGCTCTGCCAGAGAGAGATACAGAGTGTTGCCCCATTACGAAGCAATGCTTTAGCAGAGCGCGAATGTCTGTGTGGCAGCGAATGCAGTTCCAAGGGACAGTGAAAACCAGCTAGAGCTTTCAGTGCTGGCAGCTTTCCTGTGGGCGCAATCTCTGGACGTTTCCAATTTGGCAGCCGGGCTCTGCCAGAGAGAGATACAGAGTGTTGCCCCATTACGAAGCAATGCTTTAGCAGAGCGCGAATGTCTGTGTGGCAGCGAATGCAGTTCCAAGGGACAGTGAAAACCAGCTAGAGCTTTCAGTGCTGGCAGCTTTCCTGTGGGCGCAATCTCTGGACGTTTCCAATTTGGCAGCCGGGCTCTACCAGAGAGAGATACAGAGTGTTGCCCCATTACCAAGCAATGCTTTAGCTGAGCGCGAATGTCTGTGTGGCAGCGAATGCAGTTCCAAGGGACAGTGAAAAACAGCTACAGTTTTCAGTACTGGCAGCTTTCCTGTGGGCGCAATCTCTGGACGTTTCCAATTTGGCAGCCGGGCTCTGCCAGAGAGAGATACAGAGTGTTGCCCCATTACGAAGCAATGCTTTAGCAGAGCGCGAATGTCTGTGTGGCAGCGAATGCAGTTCCAAGGGACAGTGAAAACCAGCTAGAGCTTTCAGTGCTGGCAGCTTTCCTGTGGGCGCAATCTCTGGACGTTTCCAATTTGGCAGCCGGGCTCTGCCAGAGAGAGATACAGAGTGTTGCCCCATTACGAAGCAATGCTTTAGCAGAGCGCGAATGTCTGTGTGGCAGCGAATGCAGTTCCAAGGGACAGTGAAAACCAGCTAGAGCTTTCAGTGCTGGCAGCTTTCCTGTGGGCGCAATCTCTGGACGTTTCCAATTTGGCAGCCGGGCTCTACCAGAGAGAGATACAGAGTGTTGCCCCATTACGAAGCAAAGCTTTAGCAGAGCGCGAATGTCTGTGTGGCAGCGAATGCAGTTCCAAGGGACAGTGAAAACCAGCTAGAGCTTTCAGTGCTGGCAGCTTTCCTGTGGGCGCAATCTCTGGACGTTTCCAATTTGGCAGCCGGGCTCTGCCACAGAGAGATACAGAGTGTTGCCCAATTAGGAAGCAAAGTTTTAGCAGAGCGCGAATATCTGTGTGGCAGCGAATGCAGTTCCAAGGGACAGTGAAAACCAGCTAGAGCTTTCAGTGCTGGCAGCTTTCCTGTGGGCGCAATCTCTGGACGTTTCCAATTTGGCAGCCGGGCTCTGCCAGAGAGAGATACAGAGTGTTGCCCCTTTACGAAGCAATGCTTTGGCAGAGCGCGAATGTCTGTGTGGCAGCGAATGCAGTTCCAAGGGACAGTGAAAACCAGCTAGAGCTTTCAGTGCTGGCAGCTTTCCTGTGGGTGCAATCTCTGGACGTTTCCAATTTGGCAGCCGGGCTCTGCCAGAGAGAGATACAGAGTGTTGCCCCATTACGAAGCAATGCTTTAGCAGAGCGCGAATGTCTGTGTGGCAGCGAATGCAGTTCCAAGGGACAGTGAAAACCAGCTAGAGCTTTCAGTGCTGGCAGCTTTCCTGTGGGCGCAATCTCTGGACGTTTCCAATTTGGCAGCCGGGCTCTGCCAGAGAGAGATACAGAATGTTGCCCTCTTACCAAGCAATGCTTTAGCTGAGCGCGAATGTCTGTGTGGCAGCGAATGCAGTTCCAAGGGACAGTGAAAACCAGCTACAGTTTTCAGTACTGGCAGCTTTCCTGTGGGCGCAATCTCTGGACGTTTCCAATTTGGCAGCCGGGCTCTGCCAGAGAGAGATACAGAATGTTGCCCCATTACGAAGCAATGCTTTAGCAGAGCGCGAATGTCTGTGTGGCAGCGAATGCAGTTCCAAGGGACAGTGAAAACCAGCTAGAGCTTTCAGTGCTGGCAGCTTTCCTGTGGGCGCAATCTCTGGACGTTTCCAATTTGGCAGCCGGGCTCTACCAGAGAGAGATACAGAGTGTTGCCCCATTACCAAGCAATGCTTTAGCTGAGCGCGAATGTCTGTGTGGCAGCGAATGCAGTTCCAAGGGACAGTGAAAACCAGCTACAGTTTTCAGTACTGGCAGCTTTCCTGTGGGCGCAATCTCTGGACGTTTCCAATTTGGCAGCCGGGCTCTGCCAGAGAGAGATACAGAGTGTTGCCCCATTACGAAGCAATGCTTTAGCAGAGCGCGAATGTCTGTGTGGCAGCGAATGCAGTTCCAAGGGACAGTGAAAACCAGCTAGAGCTTTCAGTGCTGGCAGCTTTCCTGTGGGCGCAATCTCTGGACGTTTCC
This sequence comes from Mycteria americana, assembly GCF_035582795.1. Classification (NCBI taxonomy): domain Eukaryota; kingdom Metazoa; phylum Chordata; class Aves; order Ciconiiformes; family Ciconiidae; genus Mycteria; species Mycteria americana. The sequence goes on from NW_027445652.1 coordinate 263,668, forward strand.
AATTTGGCAGCCGGGCTCTGCCAGAGAGAGATACAGAGTGTTGCCCCATTACGAAGCAATGCTTTAGCAGAGCGCGAATGTCTGTGTGGCAGCGAATGCAGTTCCAAGGGACAGTGAAAACCTGCTACAGTTTTCAGTGCTGGCAGCTTTCCTGTGGGCGCAATCTCTGGACGTTTCCAATTTGGCAGCCGGGCTCTGCCAGAGAGAGATACAGAATGTTGCCCCCTTACCAAGCAATGCTTTAGCTGAGCGCGAATGTCTGTGTGGCAGCGAATGCAGTTCCAAGGGACAGTGAAAACCAGCTACAGTTTTCAGTACTGGCAGCTTTCCTGTGGGCGCAATCTCTGGACGTTTCCAATTTGGCAGCCGGGCTCTGCCAGAGAGAGATACAGAGTGTTGCCCCATTACGAAGCAATGCTTTAGCAGAGCGCGAATGTCTGTGTGGCAGCGAATGCAGTTCCAAGGGACAGTGAAAACCAGCTAGAGCTTTCAGTGCTGGCAGCTTTCCTGTGGGCGCAATCTCTGGACGTTTCCAATTTGGCAGCCGGGCTCTGCCAGAGAGAGATACAGAGTGTTGCCCCATTAGGAAGCAATGCTTTAGCAGAGCGCGAATGTCTGTGTGGCAGCGAATGCAGTTCCAAGGGACAGTGAAAACCAGCTAGAGCTTTCAGTGCTGGCAGCTTTCCTGTGGGCGCAATCTCTGGACGTTTCCAATTTGGCAGCCGGGCTCTGCCAGAGAGAGATACAGAGTGTTGCCCCATTACGAAGCAATGCTTTAGCAGAGCGCGAATGTCTGTGTGGCAGCGAATGCAGTTCCAAGGGACAGTGAAAACCAGCTAGAGCTTTCAGTGCTGGCAGCTTTCCTGTGGGCGCAATCTCTGGACGTTTCCAATTTGGCAGCCGGGCTCTACCAGAGAGAGATACAGAGTGTTGCCCCATTACGAAGCAAAGCTTTAGCAGAGCGCGAATGTCTGTGTGGCAGCGAATGCAGTTCCAAGGGACAGTGAAAACCAGCTAGAGCTTTCAGTGCTGGCAGCTTTCCTGTGGGCGCAATCTCTGGACGTTTCCAATTTGGCAGCCGGGCTCTGCCACAGAGAGATACAGAGTGTTGCCCAATTAGGAAGCAAAGTTTTAGCAGAGCGCGAATATCTGTGTGGCAGCGAATGCAGTTCCAAGGGACAGTGAAAACCAGCTAGAGCTTTCAGTGCTGGCAGCTTTCCTGTGGGCGCAATCTCTGGACGTTTCCAATTTGGCAGCCGGGCTCTGCCAGAGAGAGATACAGAGTGTTGCCCCTTTACGAAGCAATGCTTTGGCAGAGCGCGAATGTCTGTGTGGCAGCGAATGCAGTTCCAAGGGACAGTGAAAACCAGCTAGAGCTTTCAGTGCTGGCAGCTTTCCTGTGGGTGCAATCTCTGGACGTTTCCAATTTGGCAGCCGGGCTCTGCCAGAGAGAGATACAGAGTGTTGCCCCATTACGAAGCAATGCTTTAGCAGAGCGCGAATGTCTGTGTGGCAGCGAATGCAGTTCCAAGGGACAGTGAAAACCAGCTAGAGCTTTCAGTGCTGGCAGCTTTCCTGTGGGCGCAATCTCTGGACGTTTCCAATTTGGCAGCCGGGCTCTGCCAGAGAGAGATACAGAATGTTGCCCTCTTACCAAGCAATGCTTTAGCTGAGCGCGAATGTCTGTGTGGCAGCGAATGCAGTTCCAAGGGACAGTGAAAACCAGCTACAGTTTTCAGTACTGGCAGCTTTCCTGTGGGCGCAATCTCTGGACGTTTCCAATTTGGCAGCCGGGCTCTGCCAGAGAGAGATACAGAATGTTGCCCCATTACGAAGCAATGCTTTAGCAGAGCGCGAATGTCTGTGTGGCAGCGAATGCAGTTCCAAGGGACAGTGAAAACCAGCTAGAGCTTTCAGTGCTGGCAGCTTTCCTGTGGGCGCAATCTCTGGACGTTTCCAATTTGGCAGCCGGGCTCTACCAGAGAGAGATACAGAGTGTTGCCCCATTACCAAGCAATGCTTTAGCTGAGCGCGAATGTCTGTGTGGCAGCGAATGCAGTTCCAAGGGACAGTGAAAACCAGCTACAGTTTTCAGTACTGGCAGCTTTCCTGTGGGCGCAATCTCTGGACGTTTCCAATTTGGCAGCCGGGCTCTGCCAGAGAGAGATACAGAGTGTTGCCCCATTACGAAGCAATGCTTTAGCAGAGCGCGAATGTCTGTGTGGCAGCGAATGCAGTTCCAAGGGACAGTGAAAACCAGCTAGAGCTTTCAGTGCTGGCAGCTTTCCTGTGGGCGCAATCTCTGGACGTTTCCAATTTGGCAGCCGGGCTCTGCCAGAGAGAGATACAGAGTGTTGCCCCATTACGAAGCAATGCTTTAGCAGAGCGCGAATGTCTGTGTGGCAGCGAATGCAGTTCCAAGGGACAGTGAAAACCTGCTACAGTTTTCAGTGCTGGCAGCTTTCCTGTGGGCGCAATCTCTGGACGTTTCCAATTTGGCAGCCGGGCTCTGCCAGAGAGAGATACAGAATGTTGCCCCCTTACCAAGCAATGCTTTAGCTGAGCGCGAATGTCTGTGTGGCAGCGAATGCAGTTCCAAGGGACAGTGAAAACCAGCTACAGTTTTCAGTACTGGCAGCTTTCCTGTGGGCGCAATCTCTGGACGTTTCCAATTTGGCAGCCGGGCTCTGCCAGAGAGAGATACAGAGTGTTGCCCCATTACGAAGCAATGCTTTAGCAGAGCGCGAATGTCTGTGTGGCAGCGAATGCAGTTCCAAGGGACAGTGAAAACCAGCTAGAGCTTTCAGTGCTGGCAGCTTTCCTGTGGGCGCAATCTCTGGACGTTTCCAATTTGGCAGCCGGGCTCTGCCAGAGAGAGATACAGAGTGTTGCCCCATTACGAAGCAATGCTTTAGCAGAGCGCGAATGTCTGTGTGGCAGCGAATGCAGTTCCAAGGGACAGTGAAAACCAGCTAGAGCTTTCAGTGCTGGCAGCTTTCCTGTGGGCGCAATCTCTGGACGTTTCCAATTTGGCAGCCGGGCTCTGCCAGAGAGAGATACAGAGTGTTGCCCCATTACCAAGCAATGCTTTAGCAGAGCGCGAATGTCTGTGTGGCAGCGAATGCAGTTCCAAGGGACAGTGAAAACCAGCTAGAGCTTTCAGTGCTGGCAGCTTTCCTGTGGGCGCAATCTCTGGACGTTTCCAATTTGGCAGCCGGGCTCTGCCAGAGAGAGATACAGAGTGTTGCCCCATTACGAAGCAATGCTTTAGCAGAGCGCGAATGTCTGTGTGGCAGCGAATGCAGTTCCAAGGGACAGTGAAAACCAGCTAGAGCTTTCAGTGCTGGCAGCTTTCCTGTGGGCGCAATCTCTGGACGTTTCCAATTTGGCAGCCGGGCTCTGCCAGAGAGAGATACAGAGTGTTGCCCCATTACGAAGCAATGCTTTAGCAGAGCGCGAATGTCTGTGTGGCAGCGAATGCAGTTCCAAGGGACAGTGAAAACCAGCTAGAGCTTTCAGTGCTGGCAGCTTTCCTGTGGGCGCAATCTCTGGACGTTTCCAATTTGGCAGCCGGGCTCTGCCAGAGAGAGATACAGAGTGTTGCCCCATTAGGAAGCAATGCTTTAGCAGAGCGCGAATGTCTGTGTGGCAGCGAATGCAGTTCCAAGGGACAGTGAAAACCAGCTAGAGCTTTCAGTGCTGGCAGCTTTCCTGTGGGCGCAATCTCTGGACGTTTCCAATTTGGCAGCCGCGCTCTGCCAGAGAGAGATACAGAGTGTTGCCCCATTACGAAGCAATGCTTTAGCAGAGCGCGAATGTCTGTGTGGCAGCGAATGCAGTTCCAAGGGACAGTGAAAACCAGCTAGAGCTTTCAGTGCTGGCAGCTTTCCTGTGGGCGCAATCTCTGGACGTTTCCAATTTGGCAGCCGGGCTCTGCCAGAGAGAGATACAGAGTGTTGCCCCATTACGAAGCAATGCTTTAGCAGAGCGCGAATGTCTGTGTGGCAGCGAATGCAGTTCCAAGGGACAGTGAAAACCAGCTAGAGCTTTCAGTGCTGGCAGCTTTCCTGTGGGCGCAATCTCTGGACGTTTCCAATTTGGCAGCCGGGCTCTGCCAGAGAGAGATACAGAGTGTTGCCCCATTACGAAGCAATGCTTTAGCAGAGCGCGAATGTCTGTTTGGCAGCGAATGCAGTTCCAAGGGACAGTGAAAACCAGCTAGAGCTTTCAGTGCTGGCAGCTTTCCTGTGGGCGCAATCTCTGGACGTTTCCAATTTGGCAGCCGGGCTCTGCCAGAGAGAGATACAGAGTGTTGCCCCATTAGGAAGCAATGCTTTAGCAGAGCGCGAATGTCTGTGTGGCAGCGAATGCAGTTCCAAGGGACAGTGAAAACCAGCTAGAGCTTTCAGTGCTGACAGCTTTCCTGTGGGCGCAATCTCTGGACGTTTCCAATTTGGCAGCCGGGCTCTGCCAGAGAGAGATACAGAATATTGCCCCATTACGAAGCAATGCTTTAGCTGAGCGCGAATGTCTGTGTGGCAGCGAATGCAGTTCCAAGGGACAGTGAAAACCAGCTACAGTTTTCAGTGCTGGCAGCTTTCCTGTGGGCGCAATCTCTGGACGTTTCCAATTTGGCAGCCGGGCTCTGCCAGAGAGAGATACAGAGTGTTGCCCCATTACGAAGCAATGCTTTAGCAGAGCGCGAATGTCTGTGTGGCAGCGAATGCAGTTCCAAGGGACAGTGAAAACCAGCTAGAGCTTTCAGTGCTGGCAGCTTTCCTGTGGGCGCAATCTCTGGACGTTTCCAATTTGGCAGCCGGGCTCTGCCAGAGAGAGATACAGAGTGTTGCCCCATTACGAAGCAATGCTTTAGCAGAGCGCGAATGTCTGTTTGGCAGCGAATGCAGTTCCAAGGGACAGTGAAAACCAGCTAGAGCTTTCAGTTCTGGCAGCTTTCCTGTGGGCGCAATCTCTGGACGTTTCCAATTTGGCAGCCGGGCTCTGCCAGAGAGAGATACAGAGTGTTGCCCCATTACGAAGCAATGCTTTAGCAGAGCGCGAATGTCTGTGTGGCAGCGAATGCAGTTCCAAGGGCCAGTGAAAACCAGCTAGAGCTTTCAGTGCTGGCAGCTTTCCTGTGGGCGCAATCTCTGGACGTTTCCAATTTGGCAGCCGGGCTCTGCCAGAGAGAGATACAGAGTGTTGCCCCATTACGAAGCAATGCTTTGGCAGAGCGCGAATGTCTGTGTGGCAGCGAATGCAGTTCCAAGGGACAGTGAAAACCAGCTAGAGCTTTCAGTGCTGGCAGCTTTCCTGTGGGCGCAATCTCTGGACGTTTCCAATTTGGCAGCCGGGCTCTGCCAGAGAGAGATACAGAGTGTTGCCCCATTAGGAAGCAATGCTTTAGCAGAGCGCGAATGTCTGTGTGGCAGCGAATGCAGTTCCAAGGGACAGTGAAAACCAGCTAGAGCTTTCAGTGCTGGCAGCTTTCCTGTGGGCGCAATCTCTGGACGTTTCCAATTTGGCAGCCGGGCTCTGCCAGAGAGAGATACAGAGTGTTGCCCCATTACGAAGCAATGCTTTAGCAGAGCGCGAATGTCTGTGTGGCAGCGAATGCAGTTCCAAGGGACAGTGAAAACCAGCTAGAGCTTTCAGTGCTGGCAGCTTTCCTGTGGGCGCAATCTCTGGACGTTTCCAATTTGGCAGCCGGGCTCTGCCAGAGAGAGATACAGAGTGTTGCCCCATTACGAAGCAATGCTTTAGCAGAGCGCGAATGTCTGTGTGGCAGCGAATGCAGTTCCAAGGGACAGTGAAAACCAGCTAGAGCTTTCAGTGCTGGCAGCTTTCCTGTGGGCGCAATCTCTGGACGTTTCCAATTTGGCAGCCGCGCTCTGCCAGAGAGAGATACAGAGTGTTGCCTCCTTACCAAGCAATGCTTTAGCAGAGCGCGAATGTCTGTGTGGCAGCGAATGCAGTTCCAAGGGACAGTGAAAACCAGCTAGAGCTTTCAGTGCTGGCAGCTTTCCTGTGGGCGCAATCTCTGGACGTTTCCAATTTGGCAGCCGGGCTCTGCCAGAGAGAGATACAGAATGTTGCCCCATTACGAAGCAATGCTTTAGCTGAGCGCGAATGTCTGTGTGGCAGCGAATGCAGTTCCAAGGGACAGTGAAAACCAGCTACAGTTTTCAGTACTGGCAGCTTTCCTGTGGGCGCAATCTCTGGACGTTTCCAATTTGGCAGCCGGGCTCTGCCAGAGAGAGATACAGAGTGTTGCCCCATTACGAAGCAATGCTTTAGCAGAGCGCGAATGTCTGTGTGGCAGCGAATGCAGTTCCAAGGGACAGTGAAAACCAGCTAGAGCTTTCAGTGCTGGCAGCTTTCCTGTGGGCGCAATCTCTGGACGTTTCCAATTTGGCAGCCGGGCTCTGCCAGAGAGAGATACAGAGTGTTGCCCCATTACGAAGCAATGCTTTAGCAGAGCGCGAATGTCTGTGTGGCAGCGAATGCAGTTCCAAGGGACAGTGAAAACCAGCTAGAGCTTTCAGTTCTGGCAGCTTTCCTGTGGGCGCAATCTCTGGACGTTTCCAATTTGGCAGCCGCGCTCTGCCAGAGAGAGATACAGAGTGTTGCCCCATTAGGAAGCAATGCTTTAGCAGAGCGCGAATGTCTGTGTGGCAGCGAATGCAGTTCCAAGGGACAGTGAAAACCAGCTAGAGCTTTCAGTGCTGGCAGCTTTCCTGTGGGCGCAATCTCTGGACGTTTCCAATTTGGCAGCCGGGCTCTGCCAGAGAGAGATACAGAGTGTTGCCCCATTACGAAGCAATGCTTTAGCAGAGCGCGAATGTCTGTGTGGCAGCGAATGCAGTTCCAAGGGCCAGTGAAAACCAGCTAGAGCTTTCAGTGCTGGCAGCTTTCCTGTGGGCGCAATCTCTGGACGTTTCCAATTTGGCAGCCGGGCTCTGCCAGAGAGAGATACAGAGTGTTGCCCCATTACGAAGCAATGCTTTAGCAGAGCGCGAATGTCTGTGTGGCAGCGAATGCAGTTCCAAGGGACAGTGAAAACCAGCTAGAGCTTTCAGTGCTGGCAGCTTTCCTGTGGGCGCAATCTCTGGACGTTTCCAATTTGGCAGCCGGGCTCTGCCAGAGAGAGATACAGAGTGTTGCCCCATTACGAAGCAATGCTTTAGCAGAGCGCGAATGTCTGTGTGGCAGCGAATGCAGTTCCAAGGGACAGTGAAAACCAGCTAGAGCTTTCAGTGCTGGCAGCTTTCCTGTGGGCGCAATCTCTGGACGTTTCCAATTTGGCAGCCGGGCTCTGCCAGAGAGAGATACAGAGTGTTGCCCCATTACGAAGCAATGCTTTAGCAGAGCGCGAATGTCTGTTTGGCAGCGAATGCAGTTCCAAGGGACAGTGAAAACCAGCTAGAGCTTTCAGTGCTGGCAGCTTTCCTGTGGGCGCAATCTCTGGACGTTTCCAATTTGGCAGCCGGGCTCTGCCAGAGAGAGATACAGAGTGTTGCCCCATTACGAAGCAATGCTTTAGCAGAGCGCGAATGTCTGTGTGGCAGCGAATGCAGTTCCAAGGGACAGTGAAAACCAGCTAGAGCTTTCAGTGCTGACAGCTTTCCTGTGGGCGCAATCTCTGGACGTTTCCAATTTGGCAGCCGGGCTCTGCCAGAGAGAGATACAGAATATTGCCCCATTACGAAGCAATGCTTTAGCTGAGCGCGAATGTCTGTGTGGCAGCGAATGCAGTTCCAAGGGACAGTGAAAACCAGCTACAGTTTTCAGTGCTGGCAGCTTTCCTGTGGGCGCAATCTCTGGACGTTTCCAATTTGGCAGCCGGGCTCTGCCAGAGAGAGATACAGAGTGTTGCCCCATTACGAAGCAATGCTTTAGCAGAGCGCGAATGTCTGTGTGGCAGCGAATGCAGTTCCAAGGGACAGTGAAAACCAGCTAGAGCTTTCAGTGCTGGCAGCTTTCCTGTGGGCGCAATCTCTGGACGTTTCCAATTTGGAAGCCGGGCTCTGCCAGAGAGAGATACAGAGTGTTGCCCCATTACGAAGCAATGCTTTAGCAGAGCGCGAATGTCTGTGTCGCAGCGAATGCAGTTCCAAGGGACAGTGAAAACCAGCTAGAGCTTTCAGTTCTGGCAGCTTTCCTGTGGGCGCAATCTCTGGACGTTTCCAATTTGGCAGCCGGGCTCTGCCAGAGAGAGATACAGAGTGTTGCCCCATTACGAAGCAATGCTTTAGCAGAGCGCGAATGTCTGTGTGGCAGCGAATGCAGTTCCAAGGGCCAGTGAAAACCAGCTAGAGCTTTCAGTGCTGGCAGCTTTCCTGTGGGCGCAATCTCTGGACGTTTCCAATTTGGCAGCCGGGCTCTGCCAGAGAGAGATACAGAGTGTTGCCCCATTACGAAGCAATGCTTTAGCAGAGCGCGAATGTCTGTGTGGCAGCGAATGCAGTTCCAAGGGACAGTGAAAACCAGCTAGAGCTTTCAGTGCTGGCAGCTTTCCTGTGGGCGCAATCTCTGGACGTTTCCAATTTGGCAGCCGGGCTCTGCCAGAGAGAGATACAGAGTGTTGCCCCATTACGAAGCAATGCTTTGGCAGAGCGCGAATGTCTGTGTGGCAGCGAATGCAGTTCCAAGGGACAGTGAAAACCAGCTAGAGCTTTCAGTGCTGGCAGCTTTCCTGTGGGCGCAATCTCTGGACGTTTCCAATTTGGCAGCCGGGCTCTGCCAGAGAGAGATACAGAGTGTTGCCCCATTACGAAGCAATGCTTTAGCAGAGCGCGAATGTCTGTGTGGCAGCGAATGCAGTTCCAAGGGACAGTGAAAACCAGCTAGAGCTTTCAGTGCTGGCAGCTTTCCTGTGGGCGCAATCTCTGGACGTTTCCAATTTGGCAGCCGGGCTCTGCCAGAGAGAGATACAGAGTGTTGCCCCATTACGAAGCAATGCTTTAGCAGAGCGCGAATGTCTGTGTGGCAGCGAATGCAGTTCCAAGGGACAGTGAAAACCAGCTAGAGCTTTCAGTGCTGGCAGCTTTCCTGTGGGCGCAATCTCTGGACGTTTCCAATTTGGCAGCCGCGCTCTGCCAGAGAGAGATACAGAGTGTTGCCTCCTTACCAAGCAATGCTTTAGCAGAGCGCGAATGTCTGTGTGGCAGCGAATGCAGTTCCAAGGGACAGTGAAAACCAGCTAGAGCTTTCAGTGCTGGCAGCTTTCCTGTGGGCGCAATCTCTGGACGTTTCCAATTTGGCAGCCGGGCTCTGCCAGAGAGAGATACAGAATGTTGCCCCATTACGAAGCAATGCTTTAGCTGAGCGCGAATGTCTGTGTGGCAGCGAATGCAGTTCCAAGGGACAGTGAAAACCAGCTACAGTTTTCAGTACTGGCAGCTTTCCTGTGGGCGCAATCTCTGGACGTTTCCAATTTGGCAGCCGGGCTCTGCCAGAGAGAGATACAGAGTGTTGCCCCATTACGAAGCAATGCTTTAGCAGAGCGCGAATGTCTGTGTGGCAGCGAATGCAGTTCCAAGGGACAGTGAAAACCAGCTAGAGCTTTCAGTGCTGGCAGCTTTCCTGTGGGCGCAATCTCTGGACGTTTCCAATTTGGCAGCCGGGCTCTGCCAGAGAGAGATACAGAGTGTTGCCCCATTACGAAGCAATGCTTTAGCAGAGCGCGAATGTCTGTGTGGCAGCGAATGCAGTTCCAAGGGACAGTGAAAACCAGCTAGAGCTTTCAGTTCTGGCAGCTTTCCTGTGGGCGCAATCTCTGGACGTTTCCAATTTGGCAGCCGCGCTCTGCCAGAGAGAGATACAGAGTGTTGCCCCATTAGGAAGCAATGCTTTAGCAGAGCGCGAATGTCTGTGTGGCAGCGAATGCAGTTCCAAGGGACAGTGAAAACCAGCTAGAGCTTTCAGTGCTGGCAGCTTTCCTGTGGGCGCAATCTCTGGACGTTTCCAATTTGGCAGCCGGGCTCTGCCAGAGAGAGATACAGAGTGTTGCCCCATTACGAAGCAATGCTTTAGCAGAGCGCGAATGTCTGTGTGGCAGCGAATGCAGTTCCAAGGGCCAGTGAAAACCAGCTAGAGCTTTCAGTGCTGGCAGCTTTCCTGTGGGCGCAATCTCTGGACGTTTCCAATTTGGCAGCCGGGCTCTGCCAGAGAGAGATACAGAGTGTTGCCCCATTACGAAGCAATGCTTTAGCAGAGCGCGAATGTCTGTGTGGCAGCGAATGCAGTTCCAAGGGACAGTGAAAACCAGCTAGAGCTTTCAGTGCTGGCAGCTTTCCTGTGGGCGCAATCTCTGGACGTTTCCAATTTGGCAGCCGGGCTCTGCCAGAGAGAGATACAGAGTGTTGCCCCATTACGAAGCAATGCTTTAGCTGAGCGCGAATGTCTGTGTGGCAGCGAATGCAGTTCCAAGGGACAGTGAAAACCAGCTACAGTTTTCAGTACTGGCAGCTTTCCTGTGGGCGCAATCTCTGGACGTTTCCAATTTGGCAGCCGGGCTCTGCCAGAGAGAGATACAGAGTGTTGCCCCATTACGAAGCAATGCTTTAGCAGAGCGCGAATGTCTGTGTGGCAGCGAATGCAGTTCCAAGGGACAGTGAAAACCAGCTAGAGCTTTCAGTGCTGGCAGCTTTCCTGTGGGCGCAATCTCTGGACGTTTCCAATTTGGCAGCCGGGCTCTGCCAGAGAGAGATACAGAGTGTTGCCCCATTACGAAGCAATGCTTTAGCAGAGCGCGAATGTCTGTGTGGCAGCGAATGCAGTTCCAAGGGACAGTGAAAACCAGCTAGAGCTTTCAGTTCTGGCAGCTTTCCTGTGGGCGCAATCTCTGGACGTTTCCAATTTGGCAGCCGCGCTCTGCCAGAGAGAGATACAGAGTGTTGCCCCATTAGGAAGCAATGCTTTAGCAGAGCGCGAATGTCTGTGTGGCAGCGAATGCAGTTCCAAGGGACAGTGAAAACCAGCTAGAGCTTTCAGTGCTGGCAGCTTTCCTGTGGGCGCAATCTCTGGACGTTTCCAATTTGGCAGCCGGGCTCTGCCAGAGAGAGATACAGAGTGTTGCCCCATTACGAAGCAATGCTTTAGCAGAGCGCGAATGTCTGTGTGGCAGCGAATGCAGTTCCAAGGGCCAGTGAAAACCAGCTAGAGCTTTCAGTGCTGGCAGCTTTCCTGTGGGCGCAATCTCTGGACGTTTCCAATTTGGCAGCCGGGCTCTGCCAGAGAGAGATACAGAGTGTTGCCCCATTACGAAGCAATGCTTTAGCAGAGCGCGAATGTCTGTGTGGCAGCGAATGCAGTTCCAAGGGACAGTGAAAACCAGCTAGAGCTTTCAGTGCTGGCAGCTTTCCTGTGGGCGCAATCTCTGGACGTTTCCAATTTGGCAGCCGGGCTCTGCCAGAGAGAGATACAGAGTGTTGCCCCATTACGAAGCAATGCTTTAGCAGAGCGCGAATGTCTGTGTGGCAGCGAATGCAGTTCCAAGGGACAGTGAAAACCAGCTAGAGCTTTCAGTGCTGGCAGCTTTCCTGTGGGCGCAATCTCTGGACGTTTCCAATTTGGCAGCCGGGCTCTGCCAGAGAGAGATACAGAGTGTTGCCCCATTACGAAGCAATGCTTTAGCAGAGCGCGAATGTCTGTTTGGCAGCGAATGCAGTTCCAAGGGACAGTGAAAACCAGCTAGAGCTTTCAGTGCTGGCAGCTTTCCTGTGGGCGCAATCTCTGGACGTTTCCAATTTGGCAGCCGGGCTCTGCCAGAGAGAGATACAGAGTGTTGCCCCATTACGAAGCAATGCTTTAGCAGAGCGCGAATGTCTGTGTGGCAGCGAATGCAGTTCCAAGGGCCAGTGAAAACCAGCTAGAGCTTTCAGTGCTGACAGCTTTCCTGTGGGCGCAATCTCTGGACGTTTCCAATTTGGCAGCCGGGCTCTGCCAGAGAGAGATACAGAATATTGCCCCATTACGAAGCAATGCTTTAGCTGAGCGCGAATGTCTGTGTGGCAGCGAATGCAGTTCCAAGGGACAGTGAAAACCAGCTACAGTTTTCAGTGCTGGCAGCTTTCCTGTGGGCGCAATCTCTGGACGTTTCCAATTTGGCAGCCGGGCTCTGCCAGAGAGAGATACAGAGTGTTGCCCCATTACGAAGCAATGCTTTAGCAGAGCGCGAATGTCTGTGTGGCAGCGAATGCAGTTCCAAGGGACAGTGAAAAGCAGCTAGAGCTTTCAGTGCTGGCAGCTTTCCTGTGGGCGCAATCTCTGGACGTTTCCAATTTGGAAGCCGGGCTCTGCCAGAGAGAGATACAGAGTGTTGCCCCATTACGAAGCAATGCTTTAGCAGAGCGCGAATGTCTGTGTGGCAGCGAATGCAGTTCCAAGGGACAGTGAAAACCAGCTAGAGCTTTCAGTTCTGGCAGCTTTCCTGTGGGCGCAATCTCTGGACGTTTCCAATTTGGCAGCCGGGCTCTGCCAGAGAGAGATACAGAGTGTTGCCCCATTACGAAGCAATGCTTTAGCAGAGCGCGAATGTCTGTGTGGCAGCGAATGCAGTTCCAAGGGCCAGTGAAAACCAGCTAGAGCTTTCAGTGCTGGCAGCTTTCCTGTGGGCGCAATCTCTGGACGTTTCCAATTTGGCAGCCGGGCTCTGCCAGAGAGAGATACAGAGTGTTGCCCCATTACGAAGCAATGCTTTAGCAGAGCGCGAATGTCTGTGTGGCAGCGAATGCAGTTCCAAGGGACAGTGAAAACCAGCTAGAGCTTTCAGTGCTGGCAGCTTTCCTGTGGGCGCAATCTCTGGACGTTTCCAATTTGGCAGCCGGGCTCTGCCAGAGAGAGATACAGAGTGTTGCCCCATTACGAAGCAATGCTTTGGCAGAGCGCGAATGTCTGTGTGGCAGCGAATGCAGTTCCAAGGGACAGTGAAAACCAGCTAGAGCTTTCAGTGCTGGCAGCTTTCCTGTGGGCGCAATCTCTGGACGTTTCCAATTTGGCAGCCGGGCTCTGCCAGAGAGAGATACAGAGTGTTGCCCCATTACGAAGCAATGCTTTAGCAGAGCGCGAATGTCTGTGTGGCAGCGAATGCAGTTCCAAGGGACAGTGAAAACCAGCTAGAGCTTTCAGTGCTGGCAGCTTTCCTGTGGGCGCAATCTCTGGACGTTTCCAATTTGGCAGCCGGGCTCTGCCAGAGAGAGATACAGAGTGTTGCCCCATTACGAAGCAATGCTTTAGCAGAGCGCGAATGTCTGTGTGGCAGCGAATGCAGTTCCAAGGGACAGTGAAAACCAGCTAGAGCTTTCAGTGCTGGCAGCTTTCCTGTGGGCGCAATCTCTGGACGTTTCCAATTTGGCAGCCGCGCTCTGCCAGAGAGAGATACAGAGTGTTGCCTCCTTACCAAGCAATGCTTTAGCAGAGCGCGAATGTCTGTGTGGCAGCGAATGCAGTTCCAAGGGACAGTGAAAACCAGCTAGAGCTTTCAGTGCTGGCAGCTTTCCTGTGGGCGCAATCTCTGGACGTTTCCAATTTGGCAGCCGGGCTCTGCCAGAGAGAGATACAGAATGTTGCCCCATTACGAAGCAATGCTTTAGCTGAGCGCGAATGTCTGTGTGGCAGCGAATGCAGTTCCAAGGGACAGTGAAAACCAGCTACAGTTTTCAGTACTGGCAGCTTTCCTGTGGGCGCAATCTCTGGACGTTTCCAATTTGGCAGCCGGGCTCTGCCAGAGAGAGATACAGAGTGTTGCCCCATTACGAAGCAATGCTTTAGCAGAGCGCGAATGTCTGTGTGGCAGCGAATGCAGTTCCAAGGGACAGTGAAAACCAGCTAGAGCTTTCAGTGCTGGCAGCTTTCCTGTGGGCGCAATCTCTGGACGTTTCCAATTTGGCAGCCGGGCTCTGCCAGAGAGAGATACAGAGTGTTGCCCCATTACGAAGCAATGCTTTAGCAGAGCGCGAATGTCTGTGTGGCAGCGAATGCAGTTCCAAGGGACAGTGAAAACCAGCTAGAGCTTTCAGTTCTGGCAGCTTTCCTGTGGGCGCAATCTCTGGACGTTTCCAATTTGGCAGCCGCGCTCTGCCAGAGAGAGATACAGAGTGTTGCCCCATTAGGAAGCAATGCTTTAGCAGAGCGCGAATGTCTGTGTGGCAGCGAATGCAGTTCCAAGGGACAGTGAAAACCAGCTAGAGCTTTCAGTGCTGGCAGCTTTCCTGTGGGCGCAATCTCTGGACGTTTCCAATTTGGCAGCCGGGCTCTGCCAGAGAGAGATACAGAGTGTTGCCCCATTACGAAGCAATGCTTTAGCAGAGCGCGAATGTCTGTGTGGCAGCGAATGCAGTTCCAAGGGCCAGTGAAAACCAGCTAGAGCTTTCAGTGCTGGCAGCTTTCCTGTGGGCGCAATCTCTGGACGTTTCCAATTTGGCAGCCGGGCTCTGCCAGAGAGAGATACAGAGTGTTGCCCCATTACGAAGCAATGCTTTAGCAGAGCGCGAATGTCTGTGTGGCAGCGAATGCAGTTCCAAGGGACAGTGAAAACCAGCTAGAGCTTTCAGTGCTGGCAGCTTTCCTGTGGGCGCAATCTCTGGACGTTTCCAATTTGGCAGCCGGGCTCTGCCAGAGAGAGATACAGAGTGTTGCCCCATTACGAAGCAATGCTTTAGCAGAGCGCGAATGTCTGTGTGGCAGCGAATGCAGTTCCAAGGGACAGTGAAAACCAGCTAGAGCTTTCAGTGCTGGCAGCTTTCCTGTGGGCGCAATCTCTGGACGTTTCCAATTTGGCAGCCGGGCTCTGCCAGAGAGAGATACAGAGTGTTGCCCCATTACGAAGCAATGCTTTAGCAGAGCGCGAATGTCTGTGTGGCAGCGAATGCAGTTCCAAGGGACAGTGAAAACCAGCTAGAGCTTTCAGTGCTGGCAGCTTTCCTGTGGGCGCAATCTCTGGACGTTTCCAATTTGGCAGCCGGGCTCTGCCAGAGAGAGATACAGAGTGTTGCCCCATTACGAAGCAATGCTTTAGCAGAGCGCGAATGTCTGTTTGGCAGCGAATGCAGTTCCAAGGGACAGTGAAAACCAGCTAGAGCTTTCAGTGCTGGCAGCTTTCCTGTGGGCGCAATCTCTGGACGTTTCCAATTTGGCAGCCGGGCTCTGCCAGAGAGAGATACAGAGTGTTGCCCCATTACCAAGCAATGCTTTAGCTGAGCGCGAATGTCTGTGTGGCAGCGAATGCAGTTCCAAGGGACAGTGAAAACCAGCTACAGTTTTCAGTACTGGCAGCTTTCCTGTGGGCGCAATCTCTGGACGTTTCCAATTTGGCAGCCGGGCTCTGCCAGAGAGAGATACAGAGTGTTGCCCCATTACGAAGCAATGCTTTAGCAGAGCGCGAATGTCTGTGTGGCAGCGAATGCAGTTCCAAGGGACAGTGAAAACCAGCTAGAGCTTTCAGTGCTGGCAGCTTTCCTGTGGGCGCAATGTCTGGACGTTTCCAATTTGGCAGCCGGGCTCTGCCAGAGAGAGATACAGAGTGTTGCCCCATTAGGAAGCAATGCTTTAGCAGAGCGCGAATGTCTGTGTGGCAGCGAATGCAGTTCCAAGGGACAGTGAAAACCAGCTAGAGCTTTCAGTGCTGGCAGCTTTCCTGTGGGCGCAATCTCTGGACGTTTCCAATTTGGCAGCCGGGCTCTGCCAGAGAGAGATACAGAGTGTTGCCCCATTAGGAAGCAATGCTTTAGCAGAGCGCGAATGTCTGTGTGGCAGCGAATGCAGTTCCAAGGGACAGTGAAAACCAGCTAGAGCTTTCAGTGCTGGCAGCTTTCCTGTGGGCGCAATCTCTGGACGTTTCCAATTTGGCAGCCGGGCTCTGCCAGAGAGAGATACAGAGTGTTGCCCCATTACGAAGCAATGCTTTAGCAGAGCGCGAATGTCTGTTTGGCAGCGAATGCAGTTCCAAGGGACAGTGAAAACCAGCTAGAGCTTTCAGTGCTGGCAGCTTTCCTGTGGGCGCAATCTCTGGACGTTTCCAATTTGGCAGCCGCGCTCTGCCAGAGAGAGATACAGAGTGTTGCCTCCTTACCAAGCAATGCTTTAGCAGAGCGCGAATGTCTGTGTGGCAGCGAATGCAGTTCCAAGGGACAGTGAAAACCAGCTAGAGCTTTCAGTGCTGGCAGCTTTCCTGTGGGCGCAATCTCTGGACGTTTCCAATTTGGCAGCCGGGCTCTGCCAGAGAGAGATACAGAATGTTGCCCTCTTACCAAGCAATGCTTTAGCAGAGCGCGAATGTCTGTGTGGCAGCGAATGCAGTTCCAAGGGACAGTGAAAACCAGCTAGAGCTTTCAGTGCTGGCAGCTTTCCTGTGGGCGCAATCTCTGGACGTTTCCAATTTGGCAGCCGGGCTCTGCCAGAGAGAGATACAGAGTGTTGCCCCATTAGGAAGCAATGCTTTAGCAGAGCGCGAATGTCTGTGTGGCAGCGAATGCAGTTCCAAGGGACAGTGAAAACCAGCTAGAGCTTTCAGTGCTGGCAGCTTTCCTGTGGGCGCAATCTCTGGACGTTTCCAATTTGGCAGCCGGGCTCTGCCAGAGAGAGATACAGAGTGTTGCCCCATTACGAAGCAATGCTTTAGCAGAGCGCGAATGTCTGTTTGGCAGCGAATGCAGTTCCAAGGGACAGTGAAAACCAGCTAGAGCTTTCAGTGCTGGCAGCTTTCCTGTGGGCGCAATCTCTGGACGTTTCGAATTTGGCAGCCGGGCTCTGCTAGAGAGAGATACAGAGTGTTGCCCCATTACGAAGCAATGCTTTAGCAGAGCGCGAATGTCTGTGTGGCAGCGAATGCAGTTCCAAGGGACAGTGAAAACCAGCTAGAGCTTTCAGTGCTGGCAGCTTTCCTGTGGGCGCAATCTCTGGACGTTTCCAATTTGGCAGCCGGGCTCTGCCAGAGAGAGATACAGAATGTTGCCCTCTTACCAAGCAATGCTTTAGCAGAGCGCGAATGTCTGTGTGGCAGCGAATGCAGTTCCAAGGGACAGTGAAAACCAGCTAGAGCTTTCAGTGCTGGCAGCTTTCCTGTGGGCGCAATCTCTGGACGTTTCCAATTTGGCAGCCGGGCTCTGCCAGAGAGAGATACAGAGTGTTGCCCCATTACGAAGCAATGCTTTAGCAGAGCGCGAATGTCTGTGTGGCAGCGAATGCAGTTCCAAGGGACAGTGAAAACCAGCTAGAGCTTTCAGTGCTGGCAGCTTTCCTGTGGGCGCAATCTCTGGACGTTTCCAATTTGGCAGCCGGGCTCTGCCAGAGAGAGATACAGAGTGTTGCCCCATTACGAAGCAATGCTTTAGCAGAGCGCGAATGTCTGTGTGGCAGCGAATGCAGTTCCAAGGGACAGTGAAAACCAGCTAGAGCTTTCAGTGCTGGCAGCTTTCCTGTGGGCGCAATCTCTGGACGTTTCCAATTTGGCATCCAGGCTCTGCCAGAGAGAGATACAGAATGTTGCCCCATTACGAAGCAATGCTTTAGCAGAGCGCGAATGTCTGTGTGGCAGCGAATGCAGCTCCAAGGGACAGTGAAAACCAGCTAGAGTTTTCAGTGCTGGCAGCTTTCCTGTGGGCGCAATCTCTGGACGTTTCCAATTTGGCAGCCGGGCTCTGCCAGAGAGAGATACAGAATGTTGCCCCCTTACCAAGCAATGCTTTAGCAGAGCGCAAATGTCTGTGTGGCAGCGAATGCAGTTCCAAGGGACAGTGAAAACCAGCTACAGTTTTCAGTACTGGCAGCTTTCCTGTGGGCGCAATCTCTGGACGTTTCCAATTTGGCAGCCGGGCTCTGCCAGAGAGAGATACAGAGTGTTGCCCCATTACGAAGCAATGCTTTAGCAGAGCGCGAATGTCTGTGTGGCAGCGAATGCAGTTCCAAGGGACAGTGAAAACCAGCTAGAGCTTTCAGTGCTGGCAGCTTTCCTGTGGGCGCAATCTCTGGACGTTTCCAATTTGGCAGCCGGGCTCTGCCAGAGAGAGATACAGAGTGTTGCCCCATTACGAAGCAATGCTTTAGCAGAGCGCGAATGTCTGTGTGGCAGCGAATGCAGTTCCAAGGGACAGTGAAAACCAGCTACAGTTTTCAGTGCTGGCAGCTTTCCTGTGGGCGCAATCTCTGGACGTTTCCAATTTGGCAGCCGGGCTCTGCCAGAGAGAGATACAGAATGTTGCCCCCTTACCAAGCAATGCTTTAGCTGAGCGCGAATGTCTGTGTGGCAGTGAATGCAGTTCCAAGGGACAGTGAAAACCAGCTACAGTTTTCAGTACTGGCAGCTTTCCTGTGGGCGCAATCTCTGGACGTTTCCAATTTGGCAGCCGGGCTCTGCCAGAGAGAGATACAGAGTGTTGCCCCATTACCAAGCAATGCTTTAGCAGAGCGCGAATGTCTGTGTGGCAGCGAATGCAGTTCCAAGGGACAGTGAAAACCAGCTAGAGCTTTCAGTGCTGGCAGCTTTCCTGTGGGCGCAATCTCTGGACGTTTCCAATTTGGCAGCCGGGCTCTGCCAGAGAGAGATACAGAGTGTTGCCCCATTAGGAAGCAATGCTTTAGCAGAGCGCGAATGTCTGTGTGGCAGCGAATGCAGTTCCAAGGGACAGTGAAAACCAGCTAGAGCTTTCAGTGCTGGCAGCTTTCCTGTGGGCGCAATCTCTGGACGTTTCCAATTTGGCAGCCGGGCTCTGCCAGAGAGAGATACAGAGTGTTGCCTCCTTACCAAGCAATGCCTTAGCAGAGCGCGAATGTCTGTGTGGCAGCGAATGCAGTTCCAAGGGACAGTGAAAACCAGCTAGAGCTTTCAGTGCTGGCAGCTTTCCTGTGGGCGCAATCTCTGGACGTTTCCAATTTGGCAGCCGGGCTCTGCCAGAGAGAGATACAGAATGTTGCCCTCTTACCAAGCAATGCTTTAGCAGAGCGCGAATGTCTGTGTGGCAGCGAATGCAGTTCCAAGGGACAGTGAAAACCAGCTAGAGCTTTCAGTGCTGGCAGCTTTCCTGTGGGTGCAATCTCTGGACGTTTCCAATTTGGCAGCCGGGCTCTGCCAGAGAGAGATACAGAATGTTGCCCCCTTACCAAGCAATGCTTTAGCTGAGCGCGAATGTCTGTGTGGCAGCGAATGCAGTTCCAAGGGACAGTGAAAACCAGCTACAGTTTTCAGTACTGGCAGCTTTCCTGTGGGCGCAATCTCTGGACGTTTCCAATTTGGCAGCCGGGCTCTGCCAGAGAGAGATACAGAGTGTTGCCCCATTAGGAAGCAATGCTTTAGCAGAGCGCGAATTTCTGTGTGGCAGTGAATGCAGTTCCAAGGGACAGTGAAAACCAGCTAGAGCTTTCAGTGCTGGCAGCTTTCCTGTGGGCGCAATCTCTGGACGTTTCCAATTTGGCAGCCGGGCTCTGCCAGAGAGAGATACAGAATGTTGCCCCCTTACCAAGCAATGCTTTAGCTGAGCGCGAATGTCTGTGTGGCAGCGAATGCAGTTCCAAGGGACAGTGAAAACCAGCTACAGTTTTCAGTACTGGCAGCTTTCCTGTGGGCGCAATCTCTGGACGTTTCCAATTTGGCAGCCGCGCTCTGCCAGAGAGAGATACAGAGTGTTGCCCCATTACGAAGCAATGCTTTAGCAGAGCGCGAATGTCTGTGTGGCAGCGAATGCAGTTCCAAGGGACAGTGAAAACCAGCTAGAGCTTTCAGTGCTGGCAGCTTTCCTGTGGGCGCAATCTCTGGACGTTTCCAATTTGGCAGCCGGGCTCTGCCAGAGAGAGATACAGAGTGTTGCCCCATTACGAAGCAATGCTTTAGCAGAGCGCGAATGTCTGTTTGGCAGCGAATGCAGTTCCAAGAGACAGTGAAAACCAGCTAGAGCTTTCAGTGCTGGCAGCTTTCCTGTGGGCGCAATCTCTGGACGTTTCCAATTTGGCAGCCGCGCTCTGCCAGAGAGAGATACAGAGTGTTGCCTCCTTACCAAGCAATGCTTTAGCAGAGCGCGAATGTCTGTGTGGCAGCGAATGCAGTTCCAAGGGACAGTGAAAACCAGCTAGAGCTTTCAGTGCTGGCAGCTTTCCTGTGGGCGCAATGTCTGGACGTTTCCAATTTGGCAGCCGGGCTCTGCCAGAGAGAGATACAGAATGTTGCCCCATTACGAAGCAATGCTTTAGCTGAGCGCGAATGTCTGTGTGGCAGCGAATGCAGTTCCAAGGGACAGTGAAAACCAGCTACAGTTTTCAGTACTGGCAGCTTTCCTGTGGGCGCAATCTCTGGACGTTTCCAATTTGGCAGCCGGGCTCTGCCAGAGAGAGATACAGAGTGTTGCCCCATTACGAAGCAATGCTTTAGCAGAGCGCGAATGTCTGTGTGGCAGCGAATGCAGTTCCAAGGGACAGTGAAAACCAGCTAGAGCTTTCAGTGCTGGCAGCTTTCCTGTGGGCGCAATCTCTGGACGTTTCCAATTTGGCAGCCGGGCTCTGCCAGAGAGAGATACAGAGTGTTGACCCATTACGAAGCAATGCTTTAGCAGAGCGCAAATGTCTGTGTGGCAGCGAATGGAGTTCCAAGGGACAGTGAAAACCAGCTAGAGCTTTCAGTGCTGGCAGCTTTCCTGTGGGCGCAATCTCTGGACGTTTCCAATTTGGCAGCCGGGCTCTGCCAGAGAGAGATACAGAGTGTTGCCCCATTACGAAGCAATGCTTTAGCAGAGCGCGAATGTCTGTGTGGCAGCGAATGCAGTTCCAAGGGACAGTGAAAACCAGCTAGAGCTTTCAGTGCTGGCAGCTTTCCTGTGGGCGCAATCTCTGGACGTTTCCAATTTGGCAGCCGGGCTCTGCCAGAGAGAGATACAGAGTGTTGCCCCATTAGGAAGCAATGCTTTAGCAGAGCGCGAATGTCTGTGTGGCAGCGAATGCAGTTCCAAGGGACAGTGAAAACCAGCTAGAGCTTTCAGTGCTGGCAGCTTTCCTGTGGGCGCAATCTCTGGACGTTTCCAATTTGGCAGCCGGGCTCTGCCAGAGAGAGATACAGAGTGTTGCCCCATTACGAAGCAATGCTTTAGCAGAGCGCGAATGTCTGTGTGGCAGCGAATGCAGTTCCAAGGGACAGTGAAAACCAGCTAGAGCTTTCAGTTCTGGCAGCTTTCCTGTGGGCGCAATCTCTGGACGTTTCCAATTTGGCAGCCGGGCTCTGCCAGAGAGAGATACAGAGTGTTGCCCCATTACGAAGCAATGCTTTAGCAGAGCGCGAATGTCTGTGTGGCAGCGAATGCAGTTCCAAGGGACAGTGAAAACCAGCTAGAGCTTTCAGTGCTGGCAGCTTTCCTGTGGGCGCAATGTCTGGACGTTTCCAATTTGGCAGCCGGGCTCTGCCAGAGAGAGATACAGAGTGTTGCCCCATTAGGAAGCAATGCTTTAGCAGAGCGCGAATGTCTGTGTGGCAGCGAATGCAGTTCCAAGGGACAGTGAAAACCAGCTAGAGCTTTCAGTGCTGGCAGCTTTCCTGTGGGCGCAATCTCTGGACGTTTCCAATTTGGCAGCCGGGCTCTGCCAGAGAGAGATACAGAGTGTTGCCCCATTACGAAGCAATGCTTTAGCAGAGCGCGAATGTCTGTTTGGCAGCGAATGCAGTTCCAAGGGACAGTGAAAACCAGCTAGAGCTTTCAGTGCTGGCAGCTTTCCTGTGGGCGCAATCTCTGGACGTTTCCAATTTGGCAGCCGCGCTCTGCCAGAGAGAGATACAGAGTGTTGCCTCCTTACCAAGCAATGCTTTAGCAGAGCGCGAATGTCTGTGTGGCAGCGAATGCAGTTCCAAGGGACAGTGAAAACCAGCTAGAGCTTTCAGTGCTGGCAGCTTTCCTGTGGGCGCAATCTCTGGACGTTTCCAATTTGGCAGCCGGGCTCTGCCAGAGAGAGATACAGAATGTTGCCCTCTTACCAAGCAATGCTTTAGCAGAGCGCGAATGTCTGTGTGGCAGCGAATGCAGTTCCAAGGGACAGTGAAAACCAGCTAGAGCTTTCAGTGCTGGCAGCTTTCCTGTGGGTGCCATCTCTGGACGTTTCCAATTTGGCAGCCGGGCTCTGCCAGAGAGAGATACAGAGTGTTGCCCCTTTACGAAGCAATGCTTTGGCAGAGCGCGAATGTCTGTGTGGCAGCGAATGCAGTTCCAAGGGACAGTGAAAACCAGCTAGAGCTTTCAGTGCTGGCAGCTTTCCTGTGGGCGCAATCTCTGGACGTTTCCAATTTGGCAGCCGGGCTCTGCCAGAGAGAGATACAGAATGTTGCCCCCTTACCAAGCAATGCTTTAGCTGAGCGCGAATGTCTGTGTGGCAGCGAATGCAGTTCCAAGGGACAGTGAAAACCAGCTACAGTTTTCAGTACTGGCAGCTTTCCTGTGGGCGCAATCTCTGGACGTTTCCAATTTGGCAGCCGGGCTCTGCCAGAGAGAGATACAGAGTGTTGCCCCATTAGGAAGCAATGCTTTAGCAGAGCGCGAATTTCTGTGTGGCAGTGAATGCAGTTCCAAGGGACAGTGAAAACCAGCTAGAGCTTTCAGTGCTGGCAGCTTTCCTGTGGGCGCAATCTCTGGACGTTTCCAATTTGGCAGCCGGGCTCTGCCAGAGAGAGATACAGAGTGTTGCCCCATTACGAAGCAATGCTTTAGCAGAGCGCGAATGTCTGTGTGGCAGCGAATGCAGTTCCAAGGGACAGTGAAAACCAGCTAGAGCTTTCAGTGCTGGCAGCTTTCCTGTGGGCGCAATCTCTGGACGTTTCCAATTTGGCAGCCGGGCTCTGCCAGAGAGAGATACAGAGTGTTGCCCCCTTACCAAGCAACGCTTTAGCTGAGCGCGAATGTCTGTGTGGCAGCGAATGCAGTTCCAAGGGACAGTGAAAACCAGCTAGAGCTTTCAGTGCTGGCAGCTTTCCTGTGGGCGCAATCTCTGGACGTTTCCAATTTGGCAGCCGGGCTCTGCCAGAGAGAGATACAGAGTGTTGCCCCATTACGAAGCAATGCTTTAGCAGAGCGCGAATGTCTGTTTGGGAGCGAATGCAGTTCCAAGGGACAGTGAAAACCAGCTAGAGCTTTCAGTGCTGGCAGCTTTCCTGTGGGCGCAATCTCTGGACGTTTCCAATTTGGCAGCCGCGCTCTGCCAGAGAGAGATACAGAGTGTTGCCTCCTTACCAAGCAATGCTTTAGCAGAGCGCGAATGTCTGTGTGGCAGCGAATGCAGTTCCAAGGGACAGTGAAAACCAGCTAGAGCTTTCAGTGCTGGCAGCTTTCCTGTGGGCGCAATCTCTGGACGTTTCCAATTTGGCAGCCGGGCTCTGCCAGAGAGAGATACAGAATGTTGCCCTCTTACCAAGCAATGCTTTAGCAGAGCGCGAATGTCTGTGTGGCAGCGAATGCAGTTCCAAGGGACAGTGAAAACCAGCTAGAGCTTTCAGTGCTGGCAGCTTTCCTGTGGGTGCCATCTCTGGACGTTTCCAATTTGGCAGCCGGGCTCTGCCAGAGAGAGATACAGAGTGTTGCCCCTTTACGAAGCAATGCTTTGGCAGAGCGCGAATGTCTGTGTGGCAGCGAATGCAGTTCCAAGGGACAGTGAAAACCAGCTAGAGCTTTCAGTGCTGGCAGCTTTCCTGTGGGTGCAATCTCTGGACGTTTCCAATTTGGCAGCCGGGCTCTGCCAGAGAGAGATACAGAATGTTGCCCCCTTACCAAGCAATGCTTTAGCTGAGCGCGAATGTCTGTGTGGCAGCGAATGCAGCTCCAAGGGACAGTGAAAACCAGCTACAGTTTTCAGTACTGGCAGCTTTCCTGTGGGCGCAATCTCTGGACGTTTCCAATTTGGCAGCCGGGCTCTGCCAGAGAGAGATACAGAGTGTTGCCCCATTAGGAAGCAATGCTTTAGCAGAGCGCGAATTTCTGTGTGGCAGTGAATGCAGTTCCAAGGGACAGTGAAAACCAGCTAGAGCTTTCAGTGCTGGCAGCTTTCCTGTGGGCGCAATCTCTGGACGTTTCCAATTTGGCAGCCGGGCTCTGCCAGAGAGAGATACAGAGTGTTGCCCCATTACGAAGCAATGCTTTAGCAGAGCGCGAATGTCTGTGTGGCAGCGAATGCAGTTCCAAGGGACAGTGAAAACCAGCTAGAGCTTTCAGTGCTGGCAGCTTTCCTGTGGGCGCAATCTCTGGACGTTTCCAATTTGGCAGCCGGGCTCTGCCAGAGAGAGATACAGAGTGTTGCCCCATTACGAAGCAATGCTTTAGCAGAGCGCGAATGTCTGTGTGGCAGCGAATGCAGTTCCAAGGGACAGTGAAAACCAGCTACAGTTTTCAGTGCTGGCAGCTTTCCTGTGGGCGCAATCTCTGGACGTTTCCAATTTGGCAGCCGGGCTCTGCCAGAGAGAGATACAGAATGTTGCCCCCTTACCAAGCAATGCTTTAGCTGAGCGCGAATGTCTGTGTGGCAGTGAATGCAGTTCCAAGGGACAGTGAAAACCAGCTAGAGCTTTCAGTGCTGGCAGCTTTCCTGTGGGCGCAATCTCTGGACGTTTCCAATTTGGCAGCCGGGCTCTGCCAGAGAGAGATACAGAGTGTTGCCCCATTACCAAGCAATGCTTTAGCAGAGCGCGAATGTCTGTGTGGCAGCGAATGCAGTTCCAAGGGACAGTGAAAACCAGCTAGAGCTTTCAGTGCTGGCAGCTTTCCTGTGGGCGCAATCTCTGGACGTTTCCAATTTGGCAGCCGCGCTCTGCCAGAGAGAGATACAGAGTGTTGCCCCATTAGGAAGCAATGCTTTAGCAGAGCGCGAATGTCTGTGTGGCAGCGAATGCAGTTCCAAGGGACAGTGAAAACCAGCTAGAGCTTTCAGTGCTGGCAGCTTTCCTGTGGGCGCAATCTCTGGACGTTTCCAATTTGGCAGCCGGGCTCTGCCAGAGAGAGATACAGAGTGTTGCCTCCTTACCAAGCAATGCTTTAGCAGAGCGCGAATGTCTGTGTGGCAGCGAATGCAGTTCCAAGGGACAGTGAAAACCAGCTAGAGCTTTCAGTGCTGGCAGCTTTCCTGTGGGCGCAATCTCTGGACGTTTCCAATTTGGCAGCCGGGCTCTGCCAGAGAGAGATACAGAGTGTTGCCCCCTTACCAAGCAACGCTTTAGCTGAGCGCGAATGTCTGTGTGGCAGCGAATGCAGTTCCAAGGGACAGTGAAAACCAGCTAGAGCTTTCAGTGCTGGCAGCTTTCCTGTGGGCGCAATCTCTGGACGTTTCCAATTTGGCAGCCGGGCTCTGCCAGAGAGAGATACAGAGTGTTGCCCCATTACGAAGCAATGCTTTAGCAGAGCGCGAATGTCTGTGTGGCAGCGAATGCAGTTCCAAGGGACAGTGAAAACCAGCTAGAGCTTTCAGTGCTGGCAGCTTTCCTGTGGGCGCAATCTCTGGACGTTTCCAATTTGGCAGCCGCGCTCTGCCAGAGAGAGATACAGAGTGTTGCCTCCTTACCAAGCAATGCTTTAGCAGAGCGCGAATGTCTGTGTGGCAGCGAATGCAGTTCCAAGGGACAGTGAAAACCAGCTAGAGCTTTCAGTGCTGGCAGCTTTCCTGTGGGCGCAATCTCTGGACGTTTCCAATTTGGCAGCCGGGCTCTGCCAGAGAGAGATACAGAATGTTGCCCTCTTACCAAGCAATGCTTTAGCAGAGCGCGAATGTCTGTGTGGCAGCGAATGCAGTTCCAAGGGACAGTGAAAACCAGCTAGAGCTTTCAGTGCTGGCAGCTTTCCTGTGGGTGCCATCTCTGGACGTTTCCAATTTGGCAGCCGGGCTCTGCCAGAGAGAGATACAGAGTGTTGCCCCTTTACGAAGCAATGCTTTGGCAGAGCGCGAATGTCTGTGTGGCAGCGAATGCAGTTCCAAGGGACAGTGAAAACCAGCTAGAGCTTTCAGTGCTGGCAGCTTTCCTGTGGGTGCAATCTCTGGACGTTTCCAATTTGGCAGCCGGGCTCTGCCAGAGAGAGATACAGAATGTTGCCCCCTTACCAAGCAATGCTTTAGCTGAGCGCGAATGTCTGTGTGGCAGCGAATGCAGCTCCAAGGGACAGTGAAAACCAGCTACAGTTTTCAGTACTGGCAGCTTTCCTGTGGGCGCAATCTCTGGACGTTTCCAATTTGGCAGCCGGGCTCTGCCAGAGAGAGATACAGAGTGTTGCCCCATTAGGAAGCAATGCTTTAGCAGAGCGCGAATTTCTGTGTGGCAGTGAATGCAGTTCCAAGGGACAGTGAAAACCAGCTAGAGCTTTCAGTGCTGGCAGCTTTCCTGTGGGCGCAATCTCTGGACGTTTCCAATTTGGCAGCCGGGCTCTGCCAGAGAGAGATACAGAGTGTTGCCCCATTACGAAGCAATGCTTTAGCAGAGCGCGAATGTCTGTGTGGCAGCGAATGCAGTTCCAAGGGACAGTGAAAACCAGCTAGAGCTTTCAGTGCTGGCAGCTTTCCTGTGGGCGCAATCTCTGGACGTTTCCAATTTGGCAGCCGGGCTCTGCCAGAGAGAGATACAGAGTGTTGCCCCATTACGAAGCAATGCTTTAGCAGAGCGCGAATGTCTGTGTGGCAGCGAATGCAGTTCCAAGGGACAGTGAAAACCAGCTACAGTTTTCAGTGCTGGCAGCTTTCCTGTGGGCGCAATCTCTGGACGTTTCCAATTTGGCAGCCGGGCTCTGCCAGAGAGAGATACAGAATGTTGCCCCCTTACCAAGCAATGCTTTAGCTGAGCGCGAATGTCTGTGTGGCAGTGAATGCAGTTCCAAGGGACAGTGAAAACCAGCTAGAGCTTTCAGTGCTGGCAGCTTTCCTGTGGGCGCAATCTCTGGACGTTTCCAATTTGGCAGCCGGGCTCTGCCAGAGAGAGATACAGAGTGTTGCCCCATTACCAAGCAATGCTTTAGCAGAGCGCGAATGTCTGTGTGGCAGCGAATGCAGTTCCAAGGGACAGTGAAAACCAGCTAGAGCTTTCAGTGCTGGCAGCTTTCCTGTGGGCGCAATCTCTGGACGTTTCCAATTTGGCAGCCGCGCTCTGCCAGAGAGAGATACAGAGTGTTGCCCCATTAGGAAGCAATGCTTTAGCAGAGCGCGAATGTCTGTGTGGCAGCGAATGCAGTTCCAAGGGACAGTGAAAACCAGCTAGAGCTTTCAGTGCTGGCAGCTTTCCTGTGGGCGCAATCTCTGGACGTTTCCAATTTGGCAGCCGGGCTCTGCCAGAGAGAGATACAGAGTGTTGCCTCCTTACCAAGCAATGCTTTAGCAGAGCGCGAATGTCTGTGTGGCAGCGAATGCAGTTCCAAGGGACAGTGAAAACCAGCTAGAGCTTTCAGTGCTGGCAGCTTTCCTGTGGGCGCAATCTCTGGACGTTTCCAATTTGGCAGCCGGGCTCTGCCAGAGAGAGATACAGAATGTTGCCCTCTTACCAAGCAATGCTTTAGCAGAGCGCGAATGTCTGTGTGGCAGCGAATGCAGTTCCAAGGGACAGTGAAAACCAGCTAGAGCTTTCAGTGCTGGCAGCTTTCCTGTGGGTGCCATCTCTGGACGTTTCCAATTTGGCAGCCGGGCTCTGCCAGAGAGAGATACAGAGTGTTGCCCCTTTACGAAGCAATGCTTTGGCAGAGCGCGAATGTCTGTGTGGCAGCGAATGCAGTTCCAAGGGACAGTGAAAACCAGCTAGAGCTTTCAGTGCTGGCAGCTTTCCTGTGGGTGCAATCTCTGGACGTTTCCAATTTGGCAGCCGGGCTCTGCCAGAGAGAGATACAGAATGTTGCCCCCTTACCAAGCAATGCTTTAGCTGAGCGCGAATGTCTGTGTGGCAGCGAATGCAGTTCCAAGGGACAGTGAAAACCAGCTACAGTTTTCAGTACTGGCAGCTTTCCTGTGGGCGCAATCTCTGGACGTTTCCAATTTGGCAGCCGGGCTCTGCCAGAGAGAGATACAGAGTGTTGCCCCATTAGGAAGCAATGCTTTAGCAGAGCGCGAATTTCTGTGTGGCAGTGAATGCAGTTCCAAGGGACAGTGAAAACCAGCTAGAGCTTTCAGTGCTGGCAGCTTTCCTGTGGGCGCAATCTCTGGACGTTTCCAATTTGGCAGCCGGGCTCTGCCAGAGAGAGATACAGAGTGTTGCCCCATTACGAAGCAATGCTTTAGCAGAGCGCGAATGTCTGTGTGGCAGCGAATGCAGTTCCAAGGGACAGTGAAAACCAGCTAGAGCTTTCAGTGCTGGCAGCTTTCCTGTGGGCGCAATCTCTGGACGTTTCCAATTTGGCAGCCGGGCTCTGCCAGAGAGAGATACAGAATGTTGCCCCCTTACCAAGCAATGCTTTAGCTGAGCGCGAATGTCTGTGTGGCAGCGAATGCAGTTCCAAGGGACAGTGAAAACCAGCTACAGTTTTCAGTACTGGCAGCTTTCCTGTGGGCGCAATCTCTGGACGTTTCCAATTTGGCAGCCGGGCTCTGCCAGAGAGAGATACAGAGTGTTGCCCCATTACGAAGCAATGCTTTAGCAGAGCGCGAATGTCTGTGTGGCAGCGAATGCAGTTCCAAGGGACAGTGAAAACCAGCTAGAGCTTTCAGTGCTGGCAGCTTTCCTGTGGGCGCAATCTCTGGACGTTTCCAATTTGGCAGCCGGGCTCTGCCAGAGAGAGATACAGAGTGTTGCCCCATTACGAAGCAATGCTTTAGCAGAGCGCGAATGTCTGTTTGGCAGCGAATGCAGTTCCAAGAGACAGTGAAAACCAGCTAGAGCTTTCAGTGCTGGCAGCTTTCCTGTGGGCGCAATCTCTGGACGTTTCCAATTTGGCAGCCGCGCTCTGCCAGAGAGAGATACAGAGTGTTGCCTCCTTACCAAGCAATGCTTTAGCAGAGCGCGAATGTCTGTGTGGCAGCGAATGCAGTTCCAAGGGACAGTGAAAACCAGCTAGAGCTTTCAGTGCTGGCAGCTTTCCTGTGGGCGCAATCTCTGGACGTTTCCAATTTGGCAGCCGGGCTCTGCCAGAGAGAGATACAGAATGTTGCCCCATTACGAAGCAATGCTTTAGCTGAGCGCGAATGTCTGTGTGGCAGCGAATGCAGTTCCAAGGGACAGTGAAAACCAGCTACAGTTTTCAGTACTGGCAGCTTTCCTGTGGGCGCAATCTCTGGACGTTTCCAATTTGGCAGCCGGGCTCTGCCAGAGAGAGATACAGAGTGTTGCCCCATTACGAAGCAATGCTTTAGCAGAGCGCGAATGTCTGTGTGGCAGCGAATGCAGTTCCAAGGGACAGTGAAAACCAGCTAGAGCTTTCAGTGCTGGCAGCTTTCCTGTGGGCGCAATCTCTGGACGTTTCCAATTTGGCAGCCGGGCTCTGCCAGAGAGAGATACAGAGTGTTGCCCCATTAGGAAGCAATGCTTTAGCAGAGCGCGAATGTCTGTGTGGCAGCGAATGCAGTTCCAAGGGACAGTGAAAACCAGCTAGAGCTTTCAGTGCTGGCAGCTTTCCTGTGGGCGCAATCTCTGGACGTTTCCAATTTGGCAGCCGGGCTCTGCCAGAGAGAGATACAGAGTGTTGACCCATTACGAAGCAATGCTTTAGCAGAGCGCAAATGTCTGTGTGGCAGCGAATGCAGTTCCAAGGGACAGTGAAAACCAGCTAGAGCTTTCAGTGCTGGCAGCTTTCCTGTGGGCGCAATCTCTGGACGTTTCCAATTTGGCAGCCGGGCTCTGCCAGAGAGAGATACAGAGTGTTGCCCCATTAGGAAGCAATGCTTTAGCAGAGCGCGAATGTCTGTGTGGCAGCGAATGCAGTTCCAAGGGACAGTGAAAACCAGCTAGAGCTTTCAGTGGTGGCAGCTTTCCTGTGGGCGCAATCTCTGGACGTTTCCAATTTGGCAGCCGCGCTCTGCCAGAGAGAGATACAGAGTGTTGCCTCCTTACCAAGCAATGCTTTAGCAGAGCGCGAATGTCTGTGTGGCAGCGAATGCAGTTCCAAGGGACAGTGAAAACCAGCTAGAGCTTTCAGTGCTGGCAGCTTTCCTGTGGGCGCAATCTCTGGACGTTTCCAATTTGGCAGCCGGGCTCTGCCAGAGAGAGATACAGAATGTTGCCCTCTTACCAAGCAATGCTTTAGCAGAGCGCGAATGTCTGTGTGGCAGCGAATGCAGTTCCAAGGGACAGTGAAAACCAGCTAGAGCTTTCAGTGCTGGCAGCTTTCCTGTGGGCGCAATCTCTGGACGTTTCCAATTTGGCAGCCGGGCTCTGCCAGAGAGAGATACAGAGTGTTGCCCCATTACGAAGCAATGCTTTAGCAGAGCGCGAATGTCTGTGTGGCAGCGAATGCAGTTCCAAGGGACAGTGAAAACCAGCTAGAGCTTTCAGTGCTGGCAGCTTTCCTGTGGGCGCAATCTCTGGACGTTTCCAATTTGGCAGCCGGGCTCTGCCAGAGAGAGATACAGAGTGTTGCCCCATTACGAAGCAATGCTTTAGCTGAGCGCGAATGTCTGTGTGGCAGCGAATGCAGTTCCAAGGGACAGTGAAAACCAGCTACAGTTTTCAGTACTGGCAGCTTTCCTGTGGGCGCAATCTCTGGACGTTTCCAATTTGGCAGCCGGGCTCTGCCAGAGAGAGATACAGAGTGTTGCCCCATTACGAAGCAATGCTTTAGCAGAGCGCGAATGTCTGTGTGGCAGCGAATGCAGTTCCAAGGGACAGTGAAAACCAGCTAGAGCTTTCAGTGCTGGCAGCTTTCCTGTGGGCGCAATCTCTGGACGTTTCCAATTTGGAAGCCGGGCTCTGCCAGAGAGAGATACAGAGTGTTGCCCCATTACGAAGCAATGCTTTAGCAGAGCGCGAATGTCTGTGTGGCAGCGAATGCAGTTCCAAGGGACAGTGAAAACCAGCTAGAGCTTTCAGTTCTGGCAGCTTTCCTGTGGGCGCAATCTCTGGACGTTTCCAATTTGGCAGCCGGGCTCTGCCAGAGAGAGATACAGAGTGTTGCCCCATTACGAAGCAATGCTTTAGCAGAGCGCGAATGTCTGTGTGGCAGCGAATGCAGTTCCAAGGGACAGTGAAAACCAGCTAGAGCTTTCAGTGCTGGCAGCTTTCCTGTGGGCGCAATGTCTGGACGTTTCCAATTTGGCAGCCGGGCTCTGCCAGAGAGAGATACAGAGTGTTGCCCCATTAGGAAGCAATGCTTTAGCAGAGCGCGAATGTCTGTGTGGCAGCGAATGCAGTTCCAAGGGACAGTGAAAACCAGCTAGAGCTTTCAGTGCTGGCAGCTTTCCTGTGGGCGCAATCTCTGGACGTTTCCAATTTGGCAGCCGGGCTCTGCCAGAGAGAGATACAGAGTGTTGCCCCATTAGGAAGCAATGCTTTAGCAGAGCGCGAATGTCTGTGTGGCAGCGAATGCAGTTCCAAGGGACAGTGAAAACCAGCTAGAGCTTTCAGTGCTGGCAGCTTTCCTGTGGGCGCAATCTCTGGACGTTTCCAATTTGGCAGCCGGGCTCTGCCAGAGAGAGATACAGAGTGTTGCCCCATTACGAAGCAATGCTTTAGCAGAGCGCGAATGTCTGTTTGGCAGCGAATGCAGTTCCAAGGGACAGTGAAAACCAGCTAGAGCTTTCAGTGCTGGCAGCTTTCCTGTGGGCGCAATCTCTGGACGTTTCCAATTTGGCAGCCGCGCTCTGCCAGAGAGAGATACAGAGTGTTGCCTCCTTACCAAGCAATGCTTTAGCAGAGCGCGAATGTCTGTGTGGCAGCGAATGCAGTTCCAAGGGACAGTGAAAACCAGCTAGAGCTTTCAGTGCTGGCAGCTTTCCTGTGGGCGCAATCTCTGGACGTTTCCAATTTGGCAGCCGGGCTCTGCCAGAGAGAGATACAGAATGTTGCCCTCTTACCAAGCAATGCTTTAGCAGAGCGCGAATGTCTGTGTGGCAGCGAATGCAGTTCCAAGGGACAGTGAAAACCAGCTAGAGCTTTCAGTGCTGGCAGCTTTTCTGTGGGTGCCATCTCTGGACGTTTCCAATTTGGCAGCCGGGCTCTGCCAGAGAGAGATACAGAGTGTTGCCCCTTTACGAAGCAATGCTTTGGCAGAGCGCGAATGTCTGTGTGGCAGCGAATGCAGTTCCAAGGGACAGTGAAAACCAGCTAGAGCTTTCAGTGCTGGCAGCTTTCCTGTGGGCGCAATCTCTGGACGTTTCCAATTTGGCAGCCGGGCTCTGCCAGAGAGAGATACAGAATGTTGCCCCCTTACCAAGCAATGCTTTAGCTGAGCGCGAATGTCTGTGTGGCAGCGAATGCAGTTCCAAGGGACAGTGAAAACCAGCTACAGTTTTCAGTACTGGCAGCTTTCCTGTGGGCGCAATCTCTGGACGTTTCCAATTTGGCAGCCGGGCTCTGCCAGAGAGAGATACAGAGTGTTGCCCCATTAGGAAGCAATGCTTTAGCAGAGCGCGAATTTCTGTGTGGCAGTGAATGCAGTTCCAAGGGACAGTGAAAACCAGCTAGAGCTTTCAGTGCTGGCAGCTTTCCTGTGGGCGCAATCTCTGGACGTTTCCAATTTGGCAGCCGGGCTCTGCCAGAGAGAGATACAGAGTGTTGCCTCCTTACCAAGCAATGCTTTAGCAGAGCGCGAATGTCTGTGTGGCAGCGAATGCAGTTCCAAGGGACAGTGAAAACCAGCTAGAGCTTTCAGTGCTGGCAGCTTTCCTGTGGGCGCAATCTCTGGACGTTTCCAATTTGGCAGCCGGGCTCTGCCAGAGAGAGATACAGAATGTTGCCCTCTTACCAAGCAATGCTTTAGCAGAGCGCGAATGTCTGTGTGGCAGCGAATGCAGTTCCAAGGGACAGTGAAAACCAGCTAGAGCTTTCAGTGCTGGCAGCTTTCCTGTGGGCGCAATCTCTGGACGTTTCCAATTTGGCAGCCGGGCTCTGCCAGAGAGAGATACAGAATGTTGCCCCCTTACCAAGCAATGCTTTAGCTGAGCGCGAATGTCTGTGTGGCAGCGAATGCAGTTCCAAGGGACAGTGAAAACCAGCTACAGTTTTCAGTACTGGCAGCTTTCCTGTGGGCGCAATCTCTGGACGTTTCCAATTTGGCAGCCGGGCTCTGCCAGAGAGAGATACAGAGTGTTGCCCCATTAGGAAGCAATGCTTTAGCAGAGCGCGAATTTCTGTGTGGCAGTGAATGCAGTTCCAAGGGACAGTGAAAACCAGCTAGAGCTTTCAGTGCTGGCAGCTTTCCTGTGGGCGCAATCTCTGGACGTTTCCAATTTGGCAGCCGGGCTCTGCCAGAGAGAGATACAGAGTGTTGCCCCATTACGAAGCAATGCTTTAGCAGAGCGCGAATGTCTGTGTGGCAGCGAATGCAGTTCCAAGGGACAGTGAAAACCAGCTAGAGCTTTCAGTGCTGGCAGCTTTCCTGTGGGCGCAATCTCTGGACGTTTCCAATTTGGCAGCCGGGCTCTGCCAGAGAGAGATACAGAGTGTTGCCCCATTACGAAGCAATGCTTTGGCAGAGCGCGAATGTCTGTGTGGCAGCGAATGCAGTTCCAAGGGACAGTGAAAACCAGCTAGAGCTTTCAGTGCTGGCAGCTTTCCTGTGGGCGCAATCTCTGGACGTTTCCAATTTGGCAGCCGGGCTCTGCCAGAGAGAGATACAGAGTGTTGCCCCATTAGGAAGCAATGCTTTAGCAGAGCGCGAATGTCTGTGTGGCAGCGAATGCAGTTCCAAGGGACAGTGAAAACCAGCTAGAGCTTTCAGTGCTGGCAGCTTTCCTGTGGGCGCAATCTCTGGACGTTTCCAATTTGGCAGCCGGGCTCTGCCAGAGAGAGATACAGAGTGTTGCCCCATTACGAAGCAATGCTTTAGCAGAGCGCGAATGTCTGTTTGGCAGCGAATGCAGTTCCAAGGGACAGTGAAAACCAGCTAGAGCTTTCAGTGCTGGCAGCTTTCCTGTGGGCGCAATCTCTGGACGTTTCCAATTTGGCAGCCGCGCTCTGCCAGAGAGAGATACAGAGTGTTGCCTCCTTACCAAGCACTGCTTTAGCAGAGCGCGAATGTCTGTGTGGCAGCGAATGCAGTTCCAAGGGACAGTGAAAACCAGCTAGAGCTTTCAGTGCTGGCAGCTTTCCTGTGGGCGCAATCTCTGGACGTTTCCAATTTGGCAGCCGGGCTCTGCCAGAGAGAGATACAGAGTGTTGCCCCATTACGAAGCAATGCTTTAGCAGAGCGCGAATGTCTGTGTGGCAGCGAATGCAGTTCCAAGGGACAGTGAAAACCAGCTAGAGCTTTCAGTGCTGGCAGCTTTCCTGTGGGCGCAATCTCTGGACGTTTCCAATTTGGCAGCCGGGCTCTGCCAGAGAGAGATACAGAGTGTTGCCCCATTACGAAGCAATGCTTTAGCAGAGCGCGAATGTCTGTTTGGCAGCGAATGCAGTTCCAAGGGACAGTGAAAACCAGCTAGAGCTTTCAGTGCTGGCAGCTTTCCTGTGGGCGCAATCTCTGGACGTTTCCAATTTGGCAGCCGCGCTCTGCCAGAGAGAGATACAGAGTGTTGCCTCCTTACCAAGCAATGCTTTAGCAGAGCGCGAATGTCTGTGTGGCAGCGAATGCAGTTCCAAGGGACAGTGAAAACCAGCTAGAGCTTTCAGTGCTGGCAGCTTTCCTGTGGGCGCAATCTCTGGACGTTTCCAATTTGGCAGCCGGGCTCTGCCAGAGAGAGATACAGAGTGTTGCCCCTTTACGAAGCAATGCTTTGGCAGAGCGCGAATGTCTGCGTGGCAGCGAATGCAGTTCCAAGGGACAGTGAAAACCAGCTAGAGCTTTCAGTGCTGGCAGCTTTCCTGTGGGTGCAATCTCTGGACGTTTCCAATTTGGCAGCCGGGCTCTGCCAGAGAGAGATACAGAATGTTGCCCCCTTACCAAGCAATGCTTTAGCTGAGCGCGAATGTCTGTGTG
The DNA here is from genome assembly GCF_035582795.1 of Mycteria americana. Lineage (NCBI taxonomy): Eukaryota > Metazoa > Chordata > Aves > Ciconiiformes > Ciconiidae > Mycteria > Mycteria americana. Next base: position 298,644 of record NW_027445652.1, read on the forward strand.
GCAGCGAATGCAGTTCCAAGGGACAGTGAAAACCAGCTACAGTTTTCAGTACTGGCAGCTTTCCTGTGGGCGCAATCTCTGGACGTTTCCAATTTGGCAGCCGGGCTCTGCCAGAGAGAGATACAGAGTGTTGCCCCATTAGGAAGCAATGCTTTAGCAGAGCGCGAATTTCTGTGTGGCAGTGAATGCAGTTCCAAGGGACAGTGAAAAACAGCTAGAGCTTTCAGTGCTGGCAGCTTTCCTGTGGGCGCAATCTCTGGACGTTTCCAATTTGGCAGCCGGGCTCTGCCAGAGAGAGATACAGAGTGTTGCCCCATTACGAAGCAATGCTTTAGCAGAGCGCGAATGTCTGTGTGGCAGCGAATGCAGTTCCAAGGGACAGTGAAAACCAGCTAGAGCTTTCAGTGCTGGCAGCTTTCCTGTGGGCGCAATCTCTGGACGTTTCCAATTTGGCAGCCGGGCTCTGCCAGAGAGAGATACAGAGTGTTGCCCCATTACGAAGCAATGCTTTAGCAGAGCGCGAATGTCTGTGTGGCAGCGAATGCAGTTCCAAGGGACAGTGAAAACCAGCTAGAGCTTTCAGTGCTGGCAGCTTTCCTGTGGGCGCAATCTCTGGACGTTTCCAATTTGGCAGCCAGGCTCTGCCAGAGAGAGATACAGAATGTTGCCCCATTACGAAGCAATGCTTTAGCAGAGCGCGAATGTCTGTGTGGCAGCGAATGCAGCTCCAAGGGACAGTGAAAACCAGCTAGAGTTTTCAGTGCTGGCAGCTTTCCTGTGGGCGCAATCTCTGGACGTTTCCAATTTGGCAGCCGGGCTCTGCCAGAGAGAGATACAGAATGTTGCCCCCTTACCAAGCAATGCTTTAGCAGAGCGCGAATGTCTGTGTGGCAGTGAATGCAGTTCCAAGGGACAGTGAAAACCAGCTACAGTTTTCAGTACTGGCAGCTTTCCTGTGGGCGCAATCTCTGGACGTTTCCAATTTGGCAGCCGGGCTCTGCCAGAGAGAGATACAGAGTGTTGCCCCATTACCAAGCAATGCTTTAGCAGAGCGCGAATGTCTGTGTGGCAGCGAATGCAGTTCCAAGGGACAGTGAAAACCAGCTAGAGCTTTCAGTGCTGGCAGCTTTCCTGTGGGCGCAATCTCTGGACGTTTCCAATTTGGCAGCCGGGCTCTGCCAGAGAGAGATACAGAGTGTTGCCCCATTACGAAGCAATGCTTTAGCAGAGCGCGAATGTCTGTGTGGCAGCGAATGCAGTTCCAAGGGACAGTGAAAACCAGCTAGAGCTTTCAGTGCTTGCAGCTTTCCTGTGGGCGCAATCTCTGGACGTTTCCAATTTGGCAGCCGGGCTCTGCCAGAGAGAGATACAGAGTGTTGCCCCATTACGAAGCAATGCTTTAGCAGAGCGCGAATGTCTGTGTGGCAGCGAATGCAGTTCCAAGGGACAGTGAAAACCAGCTAGAGCTTTCAGTGCTGGCAGCTTTCCTGTGGGCGCAATCTCTGGACGTTTCCAATTTGGCAGCCGGGCTCTGCCAGAGAGAGATACAGAATGTTGACCTCTTACCAAGCAATGCTTTAGCAGAGCGCGAATGTCTGTGTGGCAGCGAATGCAGTTCCAAGGGACAGTGAAAACCAGCTAGAGCTTTCAGTGCTGGCAGCTTTCCTGTGGGTGCCATATCTGGACGTTTCCAATTTGGCAGCCGGGCTCTGCCAGAGAGAGATACAGAGTGTTGCCCCATTAGGAAGCAATGCTTTAGCAGAGCGCGAATTTCTGTGTGGCAGTGAATGCAGTTCCAAGGGACAGTGAAAACCAGCTAGAGCTTTCAGTGCTGGCAGCTTTCCTGTGGGCGCAATGTCTGGACGTTTCCAATTTGGCAGCCGGGCTCTGCCAGAGAGAGATACAGAGTGTTGCCCCATTAGGAAGCAATGCTTTAGCAGAGCGCGAATGTCTGTGTGGCAGCGAATGCAGTTCCAAGGGACAGTGAAAACCAGCTAGAGCTTTCAGTGCTGGCAGCTTTCCTGTGGGCGCAATCTCTGGACGTTTCCAATTTGGCAGCCGGGCTCTGCCAGAGAGAGATACAGAGTGTTGCCCCATTACGAAGCAATGCTTTAGCAGAGCGCGAATGTCTGTGTGGCAGCGAATGCAGTTCCAAGGGACAGTGAAAACCAGCTAGAGCTTTCAGTGCTGGCAGCTTTCCTGTGGGCGCAATCTCTGGACGTTTCCAATTTGGCAGCCGGGCTCTGCCAGAGAGAGATACAGAATGTTGCCCCATTACGAAGCAATGCTTTAGCAGAGCGCGAATGTCTGTGTGGCAGCGAATGCAGCTCCAAGGGACAGTGAAAACCAGCTAGAGTTTTCAGTGCTGGCAGCTTTCCTGTGGGCGCAATCTCTGGACGTTTCCAATTTGGCAGCCGGGCTCTGCCAGAGAGAGATACAGAGTGTTGCCCCATTACGAAGCAATGCTTTAGCAGAGCGCGAATGTCTGTGTGGCAGCGAATGCAGTTCCAAGGGACAGTGAAAACCAGCTAGAGCTTTCAGTGCTGGCAGCTTTCCTGTGGGCGCAATCTCTGGACGTTTCCAATTTGGCAGCCGGGCTCTGCCAGAGAGAGATACAGAGTGTTGCCCCATTACCAAGCAATGCTTTAGCTGAGCGCGAATGTCTGTGTGGCAGCGAATGCAGTTCCAAGGGACAGTGAAAACCAGCTAGAGCTTTCAGTGCTGGCAGCTTTCCTGTGGGCGCAATCTCTGGACGTTTCCAATTTGGCAGCCGGGCTCTGCCAGAGAGAGATACAGAGTGTTGTCCCATTACGAAGCAATGCTTTAGCAGAGCGCGAATGTCTGTGTGGCAGCGAATGCAGTTCCAAGGGACAGTGAAAACCAGCTACAGTTTTCAGTGCTGGCAGCTTTCCTGTGGGCGCAATCTCTGGACGTTTCCAATTTGGCAGCCGGGCTCTGCCAGAGAGAGATACAGAGTGTTGCCCCATTACGAAGCAATGCTTTAGCTGAGCGCGAATGTCTGTGTGGCAGTGAATGCAGTTCCAAGGGACAGTGAAAACCAGCTACAGTTTTCAGTACTGGCAGCTTTCCTGTGGGCGCAATCTCTGGACGTTTCCAATTTGGCAGCCGGGCTCTGCCAGAGAGAGATACAGAGTGTTGCCCCATTACGAAGCAATGCTTTAGCAGAGCGCGAATGTCTGTGTGGCAGCGAATGCAGTTCCAAGGGACAGTGAAAACCAGCTAGAGCTTTCAGTGCTGGCAGCTTTCCTGTGGGCGCAATCTCTGGACGTTTCCAATTTGGCAGCCGGGCTCTGCCAGAGAGAGATACAGAGTGTTGCCCCATTACGAAGCAATGCTTTAGCAGAGCGCGAATGTCTGTGTGGCAGCGAATGCAGTTCCAAGGGACAGTGAAAACCAGCTAGAGCTTTCAGTGCTGGCAGCTTTCCTGTGGGCGCAATCTCTGGACGTTTCCAATTTGGCAGCCGGGCTCTGCCAGAGAGAGATACAGAGTGTTGCCCCATTACGAAGCAATGCTTTAGCAGAGCGCGAATGTCTGTGTGGCAGCGAATGCAGTTCCAAGGGACAGTGAAAACCAGCTAGAGCTTTCAGTGCTGGCAGCTTTCCTGTGGGCGCAATCTCTGGACGTTTCCAATTTGGCAGCCGCGCTCTGCCAGAGAGAGATACAGAGTGTTGCCTCCTTACCAAGCAATGCTTTAGCAGAGCGCGAATGTCTGTGTGGCAGCGAATGCAGTTCCAAGGGACAGTGAAAACCAGCTAGAGCTTTCAGTGCTGGCAGCTTTCCTGTGGGCGCAATCTCTGGACGTTTCCAATTTGGCAGCCGGGCTCTGCCACAGAGAGATACAGATTGTTGCCCAATTAGGAAGCAAAGTTTTAGCAGAGCGCGAATATCTGTGTGGCAGCGAATGCAGTTCCAAGGGACAGTGAAAACCAGCTAGAGCTTTCAGTGCTGGCAGCTTTCCTGTGGGCGCAATCTCTGGACGTTTCCAATTTGGCAGCCGGGCTCTGCCAGAGAGAGATACAGAGTGTTGCCCCATTACGAAGCAATGCTTTAGCAGAGCGCGAATGTCTGTGTGGCAGCGAATGCAGTTCCAAGGGACAGTGAAAACCAGCTAGAGCTTTCAGTGCTGGCAGCTTTCCTGTGGGCGCAATGTCTGGACGTTTCCAATTTGGCAGCCGGGCTCTGCCAGAGAGAGATACAGAATGTTGCCCCATTACGAAGCAATGCTTTAGCAGAGCGCGAATGTCTGTGTGGCAGCGAATGCAGTTCCAAGGGACAGTGAAAACCAGCTAGAGCTTTCAGTGCTGGCAGCTTTCCTGTGGGCGCAATCTCTGGACGTTTCCAATTTGGCAGCCGGGCTCTGCCAGAGAGAGATACAGAGTGTTGCCCCATTACGAAGCAATGCTTTAGCAGAGCGCGAATGTCTGTGTGGCAGCGAATGCAGTTCCAAGGGACAGTGAAAACCAGCTAGAGCTTTCAGTGCTGGCAGCTTTCCTGTGGGCGCAATCTCTGGACGTTTCCAATTTGGCAGCCGGGCTCTGCCAGAGAGAGATACAGAGTGTTGCCCCATTAGGAAGCAATGCTTTAGCAGAGCGCGAATGTCTGTGTGGCAGCGAATGCAGTTCCAAGGGACAGTGAAAACCAGCTAGAGCTTTCAGTGCTGGCAGCTTTCCTGTGGGCGCAATCTCTGGACGTTTCCAATTTGGCAGCCGGGCTCTGCCAGAGAGAGATACAGAGTGTTGCCCCATTACGAAGCAATGCTTTAGCTGAGCGCGAATGTCTGTGTGGCAGCGAATGCAGTTCCAAGGGACAGTGAAAACCAGCTAGAGCTTTCAGTGCTGGCAGCTTTCCTGTGGGCGCAATGTCTGGACGTTTCCAATTTGGCAGCCGGGCTCTGCCAGAGAGAGATACAGAATGTTGCCCCATTACGAAGCAATGCTTTAGCAGAGCGCGAATGTCTGTGTGGCAGCGAATGCAGCTCCAAGGGACAGTGAAAACCAGCTAGAGTTTTCAGTGCTGGCAGCTTTCCTGTGGGCGCAATCTCTGGACGTTTCCAATTTGGCAGCCGGGCTCTGCCAGAGAGAGATACAGAGTGTTGCCCCATTACGAAGCAATGCTTTAGCAGAGCGCGAATGTCTGTGTGGCAGCGAATGCAGTTCCAAGGGACAGTGAAAACCAGCTAGAGCTTTCAGTGCTGGCAGCTTTCCTGTGGGCGCAATCTCTGGACGTTTCCAATTTGGCAGCCGGGCTCTGCCAGAGAGAGATACAGAGTGTTGCCCCATTACGAAGCAATGCTTTAGCAGAGCGCGAATGTCTGTGTGGCAGCGAATGCAGCTCCAAGGGACAGTGAAAACCAGCTAGAGCTTTCAGTGGTGGCAGCTTTCCTGTGGGCGCAATCTCTGGACGTTTCCAATTTGGCAGCCGGGCTCTGCCAGAGAGAGATACAGAGTGTTGCCCCATTACGAAGCAATGCTTTAGCAGAGCGCGAATGTCTGTGTGGCAGCGAATGCAGTTCCAAGGGACAGTGAAAACCAGCTAGAGCTTTCAGTGGTGGCAGCTTTCCTGTGGGCGCAATCTCTGGACGTTTCCAATTTGGCAGCCGGGCTCTGCCAGAGAGAGATACAGAGTGTTGCCCCATTACGAAGCAATGCTTTAGCAGAGCGCGAATGTCTGTGTGGCAGCGAATGCAGTTCCAAGGGACAGTGAAAACCAGCTACAGTTTTCAGTACTGGCAGCTTTCCTGTGGGCGCAATCTCTGGACGTTTCCAATTTGGCAGCCGGGCTCTGCCAGAGAGAGATACAGAGTGTTGCCCCATTACCAAGCAATGCTTTAGCAGAGCGCGAATGTCTGTGTGGCAGCGAATGCAGTTCCAAGGGACAGTGAAAACCAGCTAGAGCTTTCAGTGCTGGCAGCTTTCCTGTGGGCGCAATCTCTGGACGTTTCCAATTTGGCAGCCGGGCTCTGCCAGAGAGAGATACAGAGTGTTGCCCCATTACGAAGCAATGCTTTAGCAGAGCGCGAATGTCTGTGTGGCAGCGAATGCAGTTCCAAGGGACAGTGAAAACCAGCTAGAGCTTTCAGTGCTGGCAGCTTTCCTGTGGGCGCAATCTCTGGACGTTTCCAATTTGGCAGCCGGGCTCTGCCAGAGAGAGATACAGAGTGTTGCCCCATTACGAAGCAATGCTTTAGCAGAGCGCGAATGTCTGTGTGGCAGCGAATGCAGTTCCAAGGGACAGTGAAAACCAGCTAGAGCTTTCAGTGCTGGCAGCTTTCCTGTGGGCGCAATCTCTGGACGTTTCCAATTTGGCAGCCGGGCTCTGCCAGAGAGAGATACAGAGTGTTGCCCCATTACGAAGCAATGCTTTAGCAGAGCGCGAATGTCTGTGTGGCAGCGAATGCAGTTCCAAGGGACAGTGAAAACCAGCTACAGTTTTCAGTGCTGGCAGCTTTCCTGTGGGCGCAATCTCTGGACGTTTCCAATTTGGCAGCCGGGCTCTGCCAGAGAGAGATACAGAGTGTTGCCCCATTAGGAAGCAATGCTTTAGCTGAGCGCGAATGTCTGTGTGGCAGCGAATGCAGTTCCAAGGGACAGTGAAAACCAGCTAGAGCTTTCAGTGCTGGCAGCTTTCCTGTGGGCGCAATCTCTGGACGTTTCCAATTTGGCAGCCGGGCTCTGCCAGAGAGAGATACAGAGTGTTGCCCCATTACGAAGCAATGCTTTAGCAGAGCGCGAATGTCTGTGTGGCAGCGAATGCAGTTCCAAGGGACAGTGAAAACCAGCTAGAGCTTTCAGTGCTGGCAGCTTTCCTGTGGGCGCAATCTCTGGACGTTTCCAATTTGGCAGCCGGGCTCTGCCAGAGAGAGATACAGAGTGTTGCCCCATTACGAAGCAATGCTTTAGCAGAGCGCGAATGTCTGTGTGGCAGCGAATGCAGTTCCAAGGGACAGTGAAAACCAGCTAGAGCTTTCAGTGCTGGCAGCTTTCCTGTGGGCGCAATCTCTGGACGTTTCCAATTTGGCAGCCGGGCTCTGCCAGAGAGAGATACAGAGTGTTGCCCCATTACGAAGCAATGCTTTAGCAGAGCGCGAATGTCTGTGTGGCAGCGAATGCAGTTCCAAGGGACAGTGAAAACCAGCTACAGTTTTCAGTGCTGGCAGCTTTCCTGTGGGCGCAATCTCTGGACGTTTCCAATTTGGCAGCCGGGCTCTGCCAGAGAGAGATACAGAATGTTGCCCCCTTACCAAGCAATGCTTTAGCTGAGCGCGAATGTCTGTGTGGCAGCGAATGCAGTTCCAAGGGACAGTGAAAACCAGCTACAGTTTTCAGTACTGGCAGCTTTCCTGTGGGCGCAATCTCTGGACGTTTCCAATTTGGCAGCCGGGCTCTGCCAGAGAGAGATACAGAATGTTGCCCCATTACGAAGCAATGCTTTAGCAGAGCGCGAATGTCTGTGTGGCAGCGAATGCAGTTCCAAGGGACAGTGAAAACCAGCTAGAGCTTTCAGTGCTGGCAGCTTTCCTGTGGGCGCAATCTCTGGACGTTTCCAATTTGGCAGCCGGGCTCTGCCAGAGAGAGATACAGAGTGTTGCCCCATTACGAAGCAATGCTTTAGCAGAGCGCGAATGTCTGTGTGGCAGCGAATGCAGTTCCAAGGGACAGTGAAAACCAGCTAGAGCTTTCAGTGCTGGCAGCTTTCCTGTGGGCGCAATGTCTGGACGTTTCCAATTTGGCAGCCGGGCTCTGCCAGAGAGAGATACAGAATGTTGCCCCATTACGAAGCAATGCTTTAGCAGAGCGCGAATGTCTGTGTGGCAGCGAATGCAGCTCCAAGGGACAGTGAAAACCAGCTAGAGCTTTCAGTGCTGGCAGCTTTCCTGTGGGCGCAATCTCTGGACGTTTCCAATTTGGCAGCCGGGCTCTGCCAGAGAGAGATACAGAATGTTGCCCTCTTACCAAGCAATGCTTTAGCTGAGCGCGAATGTCTGTGTGGCAGCGAATGCAGTTCCAAGGGACAGTGAAAACCAGCTACAGTTTTCAGTACTGGCAGCTTTCCTGTGGGCGCAATCTCTGGACGTTTCCAATTTGGCAGCCGGGCTCTGCCAGAGAGAGATACAGAGTGTTGCCCCATTACGAAGCAATGCTTTAGCAGAGCGCGAATGTCTGTGTGGCAGCGAATGCAGTTCCAAGGGACAGTGAAAACCAGCTAGAGCTTTCAGTGCTGGCAGCTTTCCTGTGGGCGCAATCTCTGGACGTTTCCAATTTGGCAGCCGGGCTCTGCCAGAGAGAGATACAGAGTGTTGCCCCATTAGGAAGCAATGCTTTAGCAGAGCGCGAATGTCTGTGTGGCAGCGAATGCAGTTCCAAGGGACAGTGAAAACCAGCTAGAGCTTTCAGTGCTGGCAGCTTTCCTGTGGGCGCAATCTCTGGACGTTTCCAATTTGGCAGCCGGGCTCTGCCAGAGAGAGATACAGAGTGTTGCCCCATTACGAAGCAATGCTTTAGCAGAGCGCGAATGTCTGTGTGGCAGCGAATGCAGTTCCAAGGGACAGTGAAAACCAGCTAGAGCTTTCAGTGCTGGCAGCTTTCCTGTGGGCGCAATCTCTGGACGTTTCCAATTTGGCAGCCGGTCTCTGCCAGAGAGAGATACAGAGTGTTGCCCCATTACGAAGCAATGCTTTAGCAGAGCGCGAATGTCTGTGTGGCAGCGAATGCAGTTCCAAGGGACAGTGAAAACCAGCTAGAGCTTTCAGTGCTGGCAGCTTTCCTGTGGGCGCAATCTCTGGACGTTTCCAATTTGGCAGCCGGGCTCTGCCAGAGAGAGATACAGAGTGTTGCCCCATTACGAAGCAATGCTTTAGCAGAGCGCGAATGTCTGTGTGGCAGCGAATGCAGTTCCAAGGGACAGTGAAAACCAGCTACAGTTTTCAGTGCTGGCAGCTTTCCTGTGGGCGCAATCTCTGGACGTTTCCAATTTGGCAGCCGGGCTCTGCCAGAGAGAGATACAGAATGTTGCCCCCTTACCAAGCAATGCTTTAGCTGAGCGCGAATGTCTGTGTGGCAGCGAATGCAGTTCCAAGGGACAGTGAAAACCAGCTACAGTTTTCAGTACTGGCAGCTTTCCTGTGGGCGCAATCTCTGGACGTTTCCAATTTGGCAGCCGGGCTCTGCCAGAGAGAGATACAGAATGTTGCCCCATTACGAAGCAATGCTTTAGCAGAGCGCGAATGTCTGTGTGGCAGCGAATGCAGTTCCAAGGGACAGTGAAAACCAGCTAGAGCTTTCAGTGCTGGCAGCTTTCCTGTGGGCGCAATCTCTGGACGTTTCCAATTTGGCAGCCGGGCTCTGCCAGAGAGAGATACAGAGTGTTGCCCCATTACGAAGCAATGCTTTAGCAGAGCGCGAATGTCTGTGTGGCAGCGAATGCAGTTCCAAGGGACAGTGAAAACCAGCTAGAGCTTTCAGTGCTGGCAGCTTTCCTGTGGGCGCAATGTCTGGACGTTTCCAATTTGGCAGCCGGGCTCTGCCAGAGAGAGATACAGAATGTTGCCCCATTACGAAGCAATGCTTTAGCAGAGCGCGAATGTCTGTGTGGCAGCGAATGCAGCTCCAAGGGACAGTGAAAACCAGCTAGAGCTTTCAGTGCTGGCAGCTTTCCTGTGGGCGCAATCTCTGGACGTTTCCAATTTGGCAGCCGGGCTCTGCCAGAGAGAGATACAGAATGTTGCCCTCTTACCAAGCAATGCTTTAGCTGAGCGCGAATGTCTGTGTGGCAGCGAATGCAGTTCCAAGGGACAGTGAAAACCAGCTACAGTTTTCAGTACTGGCAGCTTTCCTGTGGGCGCAATCTCTGGACGTTTCCAATTTGGCAGCCGGGCTCTGCCAGAGAGAGATACAGAGTGTTGCCCCATTACGAAGCAATGCTTTAGCAGAGCGCGAATGTCTGTGTGGCAGCGAATGCAGTTCCAAGGGACAGTGAAAACCAGCTAGAGCTTTCAGTGCTGGCAGCTTTCCTGTGGGCGCAATCTCTGGACGTTTCCAATTTGGCAGCCGGGCTCTGCCAGAGAGAGATACAGAGTGTTGCCCCATTACGAAGCAATGCTTTAGCAGAGCGCGAATGTCTGTGTGGCAGCGAATGCAGTTCCAAGGGACAGTGAAAACCAGCTACAGTTTTCAGTACTGGCAGCTTTCCTGTGGGTGCAATCTCTGGACGTTTCCAATTTGGCAGCCGGGCTCTGCCAGAGAGAGATACAGAGTGTTGCCCCATTACCAAGCAATGCTTTAGCAGAGCGCGAATGTCTGTGTGGCAGCGAATGCAGTTCCAAGGGACAGTGAAAACCAGCTAGAGCTTTCAGTGCTGGCAGCTTTCCTGTGGGCGCAATCTCTGGACGTTTCCAATTTGGCAGCCGGGCTCTGCCAGAGAGAGATACAGAGTGTTGCCCCATTAGGAAGCAATGCTTTAGCAGAGCGCGAATGTCTGTGTGGCAGCGAATGCAGTTCCAAGGGACAGTGAAAACCAGCTAGAGCTTTCAGTGCTGGCAGCTTTCCTGTGGGCGCAATCTCTGGACGTTTCCAATTTGGCAGCCGGGCTCTGCCAGAGAGAGATACAGAGTGTTGCCCCATTACGAAGCAATGCTTTAGCAGAGCGCGAATGTCTGTGTGGCAGCGAATGCAGTTCCAAGGGACAGTGAAAACCAGCTACAGTTTTCAGTGCTGGCAGCTTTCCTGTGGGCGCAATCTCTGGACGTTTCCAATTTGGCAGCCGGGCTCTGCCAGAGAGAGATACAGAATGTTGCCCCCTTACCAAGCAATGCTTTAGCTGAGCGCGAATGTCTGTGTGGCAGCGAATGCAGTTCCAAGGGACAGTGAAAACCAGCTACAGTTTTCAGTACTGGCAGCTTTCCTGTGGGCGCAATCTCTGGACGTTTCCAATTTGGCAGCCGGGCTCTGCTAGAGAGAGATACAGAGTGTTGCCCCATTACGAAGCAATGCTTTAGCAGAGCGCGAATGTCTGTGTGGCAGCGAATGCAGTTCCAAGGGACAGTGAAAACCAGCTAGAGCTTTCAGTGCTGGCAGCTTTCCTGTGGGCGCAATCTCTGGACGTTTCCAATTTGGCAGCCGGGCTCTGCCAGAGAGAGATACAGAGTGTTGCCCCATTACGAAGCAATGCTTTAGCAGAGCGCGAATGTCTGTGTGGCAGCGAATGCAGTTCCAAGGGACAGTGAAAACCAGCTAGAGCTTTCAGTGCTGGCAGCTTTCCTGTGGGCGCAATCTCTGGACGTTTCCAATTTGGCAGCCGGGCTCTGCCAGAGAGAGATACAGAGTGTTGCCCCATTACGAAGCAATGCTTTAGCAGAGCGCGAATGTCTGTGTGGCAGCGAATGCAGTTCCAAGGGACAGTGAAAACCAGTTAGAGCTTTCAGTGCTGGCAGCTTTCCTGTGGGCGCAATCTCTGGACGTTTCCAATTTGGCAGCCGGGCTCTGCCAGAGAGAGATACAGAGTGTTGCCCCATTAGGAAGCAATGCTTTAGCAGAGCGCGAATGTCTGTGTGGCAGCGAATGCAGTTCCAAGGGACAGTGAAAACCAGCTAGAGCTTTCAGTGCTGGCAGCTTTCCTGTGGGCGCAATCTCTGGACGTTTCCAATTTGGCAGCCGGGCTCTGCCAGAGAGAGATACAGAGTGTTGCCCCATTACGAAGCAATGCTTTAGCAGAGCGCGAATGTCTGTGTGGCAGCGAATGCAGTTCCAAGGGACAGTGAAAACCAGCTAGAGCTTTCAGTGCTGGCAGCTTTCCTGTGGGCGCAATCTCTGGACGTTTCCAATTTGGCAGCCGGGCTCTGCCAGAGAGAGATACAGAATGTTGCCCTCTTACCAAGCAATGCTTTAGCTGAGCGCGAATGTCTGTGTGGCAGCGAATGCAGTTCCAAGGGACAGTAAAAACCAGCTACAGTTTTCAGTACTGGCAGCTTTCCTGTGGGCGCAATCTCTGGACGTTTCCAATTTGGCAGCCGGGCTCTGCCAGAGAGAGATACAGAGTGTTGCCCCATTACGAAGCAATGCTTTAGCAGAGCGCGAATGTCTGTGTGGCAGCGAATGCAGTTCCAAGGGACAGTGAAAACCAGCTAGAGCTTTCAGTGCTGGCAGCTTTCCTGTGGGCGCAATCTCTGGACGTTTCCAATTTGGCAGCCGCGCTCTGCCAGAGAGAGATACAGAGTGTTGCCCCATTACGAAGCAATGCTTTAGCAGAGCGCGAATGTCTGTGTGGCAGCGAATGCAGTTCCAAGGGACAGTGAAAACCAGCTAGAGCTTTCAGTGCTGGCAGCTTTCCTGTGGGCGCAATGTCTGGACGTTTCCAATTTGGCAGCCGGGCTCTGCCAGAGAGAGATACAGAATGTTGCCCCATTACGAAGCAATGCTTTAGCAGAGCGCGAATGTCTGTGTGGCAGCGAATGCAGCTCCAAGGGACAGTGAAAACCAGCTAGAGCTTTCAGTGCTGGCAGCTTTCCTGTGGGCGCAATCTCTGGACGTTTCCAATTTGGCAGCCGGGCTCTGCCAGAGAGAGATACAGAATGTTGCCCTCTTACCAAGCAATGCTTTAGCTGAGCGCGAATGTCTGTGTGGCAGCGAATGCAGTTCCAAGGGACAGTGAAAACCAGCTACAGTTTTCAGTACTGGCAGCTTTCCTGTGGGCGCAATCTCTGGACGTTTCCAATTTGGCAGCCGGGCTCTGCCAGAGAGAGATACAGAGTGTTGCCCCATTACGAAGCAATGCTTTAGCAGAGCGCGAATGTCTGTGTGGCAGCGAATGCAGTTCCAAGGGACAGTGAAAACCAGCTAGAGCTTTCAGTGGTGGCAGCTTTCCTGTGGGCGCAATCTCTGGACGTTTCCAATTTGGCAGCCGGGCTCTGCCAGAGAGAGATACAGAGTGTTGCCCCATTACGAAGCAATGCTTTAGCAGAGCGCGAATGTCTGTGTGGCAGCGAATGCAGTTCCAAGGGACAGTGAAAACCAGCTACAGTTTTCAGTACTGGCAGCTTTCCTGTGGGCGCAATCTCTGGACGTTTCCAATTTGGCAGCCGGGCTCTGCCAGAGAGAGATACAGAGTGTTGCCCCATTACCAAGCAATGCTTTAGCAGAGCGCGAATGTCTGTGTGGCAGCGAATGCAGTTCCAAGGGACAGTGAAAACCAGCTAGAGCTTTCAGTGCTGGCAGCTTTCCTGTGGGCGCAATCTCTGGACGTTTCCAATTTGGCAGCCGGGCTCTGCCAGAGAGAGATACAGAGTGTTGCCCCATTAGGAAGCAATGCTTTAGCAGAGCGCGAATGTCTGTGTGGCAGCGAATGCAGTTCCAAGGGACAGTGAAAACCAGCTAGAGCTTTCAGTGCTGGCAGCTTTCCTGTGGGCGCAATCTCTGGACGTTTCCAATTTGGCAGCCGGGCTCTGCCAGAGAGAGATACAGAGTGTTGCCCCATTACGAAGCAATGCTTTAGCAGAGCGCGAATGTCTGTGTGGCAGCGAATGCAGTTCCAAGGGACAGTGAAAACCAGCTACAGTTTTCAGTGCTGGCAGCTTTCCTGTGGGCGCAATCTCTGGACGTTTCCAATTTGGCAGCCGGGCTCTGCCAGAGAGAGATACAGAATGTTGCCCCCTTACCAAGCAATGCTTTAGCTGAGCGCGAATGTCTGTGTGGCAGCGAATGCAGTTCCAAGGGACAGTGAAAACCAGCTACAGTTTTCAGTACTGGCAGCTTTCCTGTGGGCGCAATCTCTGGACGTTTCCAATTTGGCAGCCGGGCTCTGCCAGAGAGAGATACAGAGTGTTGCCCCATTACGAAGCAATGCTTTAGCAGAGCGCGAATGTCTGTGTGGCAGCGAATGCAGTTCCAAGGGACAGTGAAAACCAGCTAGAGCTTTCAGTGCTGGCAGCTTTCCTGTGGGCGCAATCTCTGGACGTTTCCAATTTGGCAGCCGGGCTCTGCCAGAGAGAGATACAGAGTGTTGCCCCATTACGAAGCAATGCTTTAGCAGAGCGCGAATGTCTGTGTGGCAGCGAATGCAGTTCCAAGGGACAGTGAAAACCAGCTAGAGCTTTCAGTGCTGGCAGCTTTCCTGTGGGCGCAATCTCTGGACGTTTCCAATTTGGCAGCCGGGCTCTGCCAGAGAGAGATACAGAGTGTTGCCCCATTACGAAGCAATGCTTTAGCAGAGCGCGAATGTCTGTGTGGCAGCGAATGCAGTTCCAAGGGACAGTGAAAACCAGCTAGAGCTTTCAGTGCTGGCAGCTTTCCTGTGGGCGCAATCTCTGGACGTTTCCAATTTGGCAGCCGGGCTCTGCCAGAGAGAGATACAGAGTGTTGCCCCATTACGAAGCAATGCTTTAGCAGAGCGCGAATGTCTGTGTGGCAGCGAATGCAGTTCCAAGGGACAGTGAAAACCAGCTAGAGCTTTCAGTGCTGGCAGCTTTCCTGTGGGCGCAATCTCTGGACGTTTCCAATTTGGCAGCCGCGCTCTGCCACAGAGAGATACAGAGTGTTGCCCCATTACGAAGCAATGCTTTAGCAGAGCGCGAATGTCTGTGTGGCAGCGAATGCAGTTCCAAGGGACAGTGAAAACCAGCTAGAGCTTTCAGTGCTGGCAGCTTTCCTGTGGGCGCAATCTCTGGACGTTTCCAATTTGGCAGCCGGTCTCTGCCAGAGAGAGATACAGAGTGTTGCCCCATTACGAAGCAATGCTTTAGCAGAGCGCGAATGTCTGTGTGGCAGCGAATGCAGTTCCAAGGGACAGTGAAAACCAGCTAGAGCTTTCAGTGCTGGCAGCTTTCCTGTGGGCGCAATCTCTGGACGTTTCCAATTTGGCAGCCGGGCTCTGCCAGAGAGAGATACAGAGTGTTGCCCCATTACGAAGCAATGCTTTAGCAGAGCGCGAATGTCTGTGTGGCAGCGAATGCAGTTCCAAGGGACAGTGAAAACCAGCTACAGTTTTCAGTGCTGGCAGCTTTCCTGTGGGCGCAATCTCTGGACGTTTCCAATTTGGCAGCCGGGCTCTGCCAGAGAGAGATACAGAATGTTGCCACCTTACCAAGCAATGCTTTAGCTGAGCGCGAATGTCTGTGTGGCAGCGAATGCAGTTCCAAGGGACAGTGAAAACCAGCTACAGTTTTCAGTACTGGCAGCTTTCCTGTGGGCGCAATCTCTGGACGTTTCCAATTTGGCAGCCGGGCTCTGCCAGAGAGAGATACAGAATGTTGCCCCATTACGAAGCAATGCTTTAGCAGAGCGCGAATGTCTGTGTGGCAGCGAATGCAGTTCCAAGGGACAGTGAAAACCAGCTAGAGCTTTCAGTGCTGGCAGCTTTCCTGTGGGCGCAATCTCTGGACGTTTCCAATTTGGCAGCCGGGCTCTGCCAGAGAGAGATACAGAGTGTTGCCCCATTACGAAGCAATGCTTTAGCAGAGCGCGAATGTCTGTGTGGCAGCGAATGCAGTTCCAAGGGACAGTGAAAACCAGCTAGAGCTTTCAGTGCTGGCAGCTTTCCTGTGGGCGCAATGTCTGGACGTTTCCAATTTGGCAGCCGGGCTCTGCCAGAGAGAGATACAGAATGTTGCCCCATTACGAAGCAATGCTTTAGCAGAGCGCGAATGTCTGTGTGGCAGCGAATGCAGCTCCAAGGGACAGTGAAAACCAGCTAGAGCTTTCAGTGCTGGCAGCTTTCCTGTGGGCGCAATCTCTGGACGTTTCCAATTTGGCAGCCGGGCTCTGCCAGAGAGAGATACAGAATGTTGCCCTCTTACCAAGCAATGCTTTAGCTGAGCGCGAATGTCTGTGTGGCAGCGAATGCAGTTCCAAGGGACAGTGAAAACCAGCTACAGTTTTCAGTACTGGCAGCTTTCCTGTGGGCGCAATCTCTGGACGTTTCCAATTTGGCAGCCGGGCTCTGCCAGAGAGAGATACAGAGTGTTGCCCCATTACGAAGCAATGCTTTAGCAGAGCGCGAATGTCTGTGTGGCAGCGAATGCAGTTCCAAGGGACAGTGAAAACCAGCTAGAGCTTTCAGTGCTGGCAGCTTTCCTGTGGGCGCAATCTCTGGACGTTTCCAATTTGGCAGCCGGGCTCTGCCAGAGAGAGATACAGAGTGTTGCCCCATTACGAAGCAATGCTTTAGCAGAGCGCGAATGTCTGTGTGGCAGCGAATGCAGTTCCAAGGGACAGTGAAAACCAGCTACAGTTTTCAGTACTGGCAGCTTTCCTGTGGGTGCAATCTCTGGACGTTTCCAATTTGGCAGCCGGGCTCTGCCAGAGAGAGATACAGAGTGTTGCCCCATTACCAAGCAATGCTTTAGCAGAGCGCGAATGTCTGTGTGGCAGCGAATGCAGTTCCAAGGGACAGTGAAAACCAGCTAGAGCTTTCAGTGCTGGCAGCTTTCCTGTGGGCGCAATCTCTGGACGTTTCCAATTTGGCAGCCGGGCTCTGCCAGAGAGAGATACAGAGTGTTGCCCCCTTACCAAGCAATGCTTTAGCTGAGCGCGAATGTCTGTGTGGCAGCGAATGCAGTTCCAAGGGACAGTGAAAACCAGCTAGAGCTTTCAGTGCTGGCAGCTTTCCTGTGGGCGCAATCTCTGGACGTTTCCAATTTGGCAGCCGGGCTCTGCCAGAGAGAGATACAGAGTGTTGCCCCATTACGAAGCAATGCTTTAGCAGAGCGCGAATGTCTGTGTGGCAGCGAATGCAGTTCCAAGGGACAGTGAAAACCAGCTACAGTTTTCAGTGCTGGCAGCTTTCCTGTGGGCGCAATCTCTGGACGTTTCCAATTTGGCAGCCGGGCTCTGCCAGAGAGAGATACAGAATGTTGCCCCCTTACCAAGCAATGCTTTAGCTGAGCGCGAATGTCTGTGTGGCAGCGAATGCAGTTCCAAGGGACAGTGAAAACCAGCTACAGTTTTCAGTACTGGCAGCTTTCCTGTGGGCGCAATCTCTGGACGTTTCCAATTTGGCAGCCGGGCTCTGCTAGAGAGAGATACAGAGTGTTGCCCCATTACGAAGCAATGCTTTAGCAGAGCGCGAATGTCTGTGTGGCAGCGAATGCAGTTCCAAGGGACAGTGAAAACCAGCTAGAGCTTTCAGTGCTGGCAGCTTTCCTGTGGGCGCAATCTCTGGACGTTTCCAATTTGGCAGCCGGGCTCTGCCAGAGAGAGATACAGAGTGTTGCCCCATTACGAAGCAATGCTTTAGCAGAGCGCGAATGTCTGTGTGGCAGCGAATGCAGTTCCAAGGGACAGTGAAAACCAGCTAGAGCTTTCAGTGCTGGCAGCTTTCCTGTGGGCGCAATCTCTGGACGTTTCCAATTTGGCAGCCGGGCTCTGCCAGAGAGAGATACAGAGTGTTGCCCCATTACGAAGCAATGCTTTAGCAGAGCGCGAATGTCTGTGTGGCAGCGAATGCAGTTCCAAGGGACAGTGAAAACCAGCTAGAGCTTTCAGTGCTGGCAGCTTTCCTGTGGGCGCAATCTCTGGACGTTTCCAATTTGGCAGCCGGGCTCTGCCAGAGAGAGATACAGAGTGTTGCCCCATTACGAAGCAATGCTTTAGCAGAGCGCGAATGTCTGTGTGGCAGCGAATGCAGTTCCAAGGGACAGTGAAAACCAGCTAGAGCTTTCAGTGCTGGCAGCTTTCCTGTGGGCGCAATCTCTGGACGTTTCCAATTTGGCAGCCGGGCTCTGCCAGAGAGAGATACAGAGTGTTGCCCCATTACGAAGCAATGCTTTAGCAGAGCGCGAATGTCTGTGTGGCAGCGAATGCAGTTCCAAGGGACAGTGAAAACCAGCTAGAGCTTTCAGTGCTGGCAGCTTTCCTGTGGGCGCAATCTCTGGACGTTTCCACTTTGGCAGCCGGGCTCTGCCAGAGAGAGATACAGAATGTTGCCCTCTTACCAAGCAATGCTTTAGCTGAGCGCGAATGTCTGTGTGGCAGCGAATGCAGTTCCAAGGGACAGTGAAAACCAGCTACAGTTTTCAGTACTGGCAGCTTTCCTGTGGGCGCAATCTCTGGACGTTTCCAATTTGGCAGCCGGGCTCTGCCAGAGAGAGATACAGAGTGTTGCCCCATTACGAAGCAATGCTTTAGCAGAGCGCGAATGTCTGTGTGGCAGCGAATGCAGTTCCAAGGGACAGTGAAAACCAGCTAGAGCTTTCAGTGCTGGCAGCTTTCCTGTGGGCGCAATCTCTGGACGTTTCCAATTTGGCAGCCGGGCTCTGCCAGAGAGAGATACAGAGTGTTGCCCCATTACGAAGCAATGCTTTAGCAGAGCGCGAATGTCTGTGTGGCAGCGAATGCAGTTCCAAGGGACAGTGAAAACCAGCTACAGTTTTCAGTACTGGCAGCTTTCCTGTGGGCGCAATCTCTGGACGTTTCCAATTTGGCAGCCGGGCTCTGCCAGAGAGAGATACAGAGTGTTGCCCCATTACCAAGCAATGCTTTAGCAGAGCGCGAATGTCTGTGTGGCAGCGAATGCAGTTCCAAGGGACAGTGAAAACCAGCTAGAGCTTTCAGTGCTGGCAGCTTTCCTGTGGGCGCAATCTCTGGACGTTTCCAATTTGGCAGCCGGGCTCTGCCAGAGAGAGATACAGAGTGTTGCCCCATTAGGAAGCAATGCTTTAGCAGAGCGCGAATGTCTGTGTGGCAGCGAATGCAGTTCCAAGGGACAGTGAAAACCAGCTAGAGCTTTCAGTGCTGGCAGCTTTCCTGTGGGCGCAATCTCTGGACGTTTCCAATTTGGCAGCCGGGCTCTGCCAGAGAGAGATACAGAGTGTTGCCCCATTACGAAGCAATGCTTTAGCAGAGCGCGAATGTCTGTGTGGCAGCGAATGCAGTTCCAAGGGACAGTGAAAACCAGCTACAGTTTTCAGTGCTGGCAGCTTTCCTGTGGGCGCAATCTCTGGACGTTTCCAATTTGGTAGCCGGGCTCTGCCAGAGAGAGATACAGAATGTTGCCCCCTTACCAAGCAATGCTTTAGCTGAGCGCGAATGTCTGTGTGGCAGCGAATGCAGTTCCAAGGGACAGTGAAAACCAGCTACAGTTTTCAGTACTGGCAGCTTTCCTGTGGGCGCAATCTCTGGACGTTTCCAATTTGGCAGCCGGGCTCTGCCAGAGAGAGATACAGAGTGTTGCCCCATTACGAAGCAATGCTTTAGCAGAGCGCGAATGTCTGTGTGGCAGCGAATGCAGTTCCAAGGGACAGTAAAAACCAGCTACAGTTTTCAGTACTGGCAGCTTTCCTGTGGGTGCAATCTCTGGACGTTTCCAATTTGGCAGCCGGGCTCTGCCAGAGAGAGATACAGAGTGTTGCCCCATTACGAAGCAATGCTTTAGCAGAGCGCGAATGTCTGTGTGGCAGCGAATGCAGTTCCAAGGGACAGTGAAAACCAGCTAGAGCTTTCAGTGCTGGCAGCTTTCCTGTGGGCGCAATCTCTGGACGTTTCCAATTTGGCAGCCGCGCTCTACCAGAGAGAGATACAGAGTGTTGCCCCATTACCAAGCAATGCTTTAGCTGAGCGCGAATGTCTGTGTGGCAGCGAATGCAGTTCCAAGGGACAGTGAAAAACAGCTACAGTTTTCAGTACTGGCAGCTTTCCTGTGGGCGCAATCTCTGGACGTTTCCAATTTGGCAGCCGGGCTCTGCCAGAGAGAGATACAGAGTGTTGCCCCATTACGAAGCAATGCTTTAGCAGAGCGCGAATGTCTGTGTGGCAGCGAATGCAGTTCCAAGGGACAGTGAAAACCAGCTAGAGCTTTCAGTGCTGGCAGCTTTCCTGTGGGCTCAATCTCTGGACGTTTCCAATTTGGCAGCCGGGCTCTGCCAGAGAGAGATACAGAGTGTTGCCCCATTACGAAGCAATGCTTTATCAGAGCGCGAATGTCTGTGTGGCAGCGAATGCAGTTCCAAGGGACAGTGAAAACCAGCTAGAGCTTTCAGTGCTGGCAGCTTTCCTGTGGGCGCAATCTCTGGACGTTTCCAATTTGGCAGCCGGGCTCTGCCAGAGAGAGATACAGAGTGTTGCCCCATTACGAAGCAATGCTTTAGCAGAGCGCCAATGTCTGTGTGGCAGCGAATGCAGTTCCAAGGGACAGTGAAAACCAGCTACAGTTTTCAGTACTGGCAGCTTTCCTGTGGGGGCAATCTCTGGACGTTTCCAATTTGGCAGCCGGGCTCTGCCAGAGAGAGATACAGAGTGTTGCCCCATTACGAAGCAATGCTTTAGCAGAGCGCGAATGTCTGTGTGGCAGCGAATGCAGTTCCAAGGGACAGTGAAAACCAGCTAGAGCTTTCAGTGCTGGCAGCTTTCCTGTGGGCGCAATCTCTGGACGTTTCCAATTTGGCAGCCGGGCTCTGCCAGAGAGAGATACAGAGTGTTGCCCCATTACGAAGCAATGCTTTAGCTGAGCGCGAATGTCTGTGTGGCAGCGAATGCAGTTCCAAGGGACAGTGAAAACCAGCTAGAGCTTTCAGTGCTGGCAGCTTTCCTGTGGGCGCAATCTCTGGACGTTTCCAATTTGGCAGCCGGGCTCTGCCAGAGAGAGATACAGAGTGTTGCCCTATTACCAAGCAATGCTTTAGCTGAGCGCGAATGTCTGCGTGGCAGCGAATGCAGTTCCAAGGGACAGTGAAAACCAGCTAGAGCTTTCAGTGCTGGCAGCTTTCCTGTGGGCGCAATCTCTGGACGTTTCCAATTTGGCAGCCGGGCTCTGCCACAGAGAGATACAGAGTGTTGCCCCATTACGAAGCAATGCTTTAGCTGAGCGCGA